>NC_084905.1:19155876-19345604 GCF_949316345.1 Pungitius pungitius
CCCCCCCCCCCCCCCCCCCCCCGCAGACTTCTTCGTCAAACGAAAGAGGGCTGCCGATAAAAAATCGAATGATACAAGCGCGTGCCACCAGTCTCCGATCCCAGTGGAACAGACCCCACGAAAGAGGATCCGTTGAAGGTACGAAGAGTCACCGTATTTTTTTTTCTCCAACTGTTTCCAGTCCTTAAATCTAGACACCTCTGCTTCCTTAGATAATACAATTGTTCCCATGAGTGTCGCCTTTACGCACAGGCTTATCTTCTCATTTATTGTGTTGTGTTTTGTTGGTTGTTTTTCTTGCGCTCATTGGAAATGATTCGTGAGGCGAAAAAAAAAAAGAAAAAAAAGAAAAAGAACCAGCGCAGGAAGGCAGGCGGTGTTATCTGATGGGGGGAGGGGGGAGGTTGCGGTGGCGAAATCGCAGTAGTAGTGATAGTAGTAGCTGTAGTAACACCAGTGGGTGGGGGAGGGGGCCGTGCGTCACGATGTGGCGGGAAAAGGCTGCGCGTAAAGGGTGACGCCCGCCGCTGAGGTTACATCTCGGGTTTCCTCGGAGAGCCGCGTCGCGTCTTTCTGCTTCTGTGAAACAAAAAAAAACAAAACAAAAAAACTGACCGTGTTTCCATTCTTTTCCTCAGGTGCTTTTATTTTTATTTTTTTTATTTTATTTTTTTGCACTATATGCCATTTTTTCCACGAGGATCAAGACGAGGATGTTTCTCCCTGCTTCTTCCGCGCCGGAGGAGGAGGAGGAGGAGAAGGAGGAAGAGGAGGCGCTGCGGGAGAAATAAGCCCGAGCGGCCGGTGTCTCCGGCTCGGTGCCCGCAGCCCGGAGCACTCGGACCGGACTCTCAGGACTGAAACGGTTTGGGGGAGGGAGGGGAGAGGAAAGAGGGGACATTTTTGATCGAATGACTTCTATCCAGTACAAATGTAGCATCCATTGTTGCTTTTGCATACAGCCACTCGACAGTGTTAAATGTTTTAACATCTGTGCAATCCTAAATTACTTTAAAAATAATTGTCTACACTGGCCAAAAGTGTAAAGCTTTATAGAGACAATAGCCTATAATTGTTTATTTCTATTCTGTTTTTCTATGTATATTTTATGTCTATTCTAACTTATATTTTATTTATGTTTCTTTACATTTGCTAAAAATGCCTTGTTGATTTAGCCAAAGGGCAGGTTTTTTATTTTATTATTTCCATTTCGTGTTGTTGTGATGTTTTGCAATCATGTAGCTTAGTAGTCAACACTTGAAACAAAAACGTAGCTTTCTTTGTGTTTCTGAGCCGTTTTTTTTGTGTTTGCATCCAAGTGCCCTAATTGTGTCTTGTGTAAAAGAGGAGAATAAAATATCGTTCCCTTCAACTTTAAAGCCGATTTGTTGGTCTCTTTTGTCCGAACACTTGTGTTTTTGTCTTGTTCTGAAACTAGAAGTTACTCAAAGCAGACTGAGAAGAGACTTGTGTGTTTTGGGGTTTATCTCTCGTTTTTTTTTTTTTTTGGAGGGGCCTCCTTTGCCGCATCCTCCCCACATCTGCATACATCTGTATGCTTTCAAAATTTGCAAAACCATTTTATGATATTTCACACAAGTATTGCGGCGAGAAAAGGCGACACAAACACGACGGCGTGATCCCGGACGTTCGAGGCTCCCGATGAAGAGGAGGAGGAGGAGGTGGAAGAATGGGAGGGATGGTTGTGTTTTGGAGAGGAGGAGGAGGGAGGGGGGGGGGGGGGGGGCTGCGCAGGTACATTACTTTTCATCGAGCACCGCCCGTATCTGTGTGCCTCTGTGGGCTCATATACCTTCACGGGGGCGCAGGACGCATTGAGACGTGCAGCCCCGGGCCGCATGGCAGCTGCGGGATATAGGCTGGGATTTAAAGAGCCTTTCGCCCCTCTAAAGAAGCAGCAGCTGCCTTTGGATCCCCGCTTTGTCCGCCACGGAGACACCCCCACATCCACCCGCACTCAACAAGCCCTCTAAAGGCCCACTCTCACACACACACACACACACACACACACACACACACACACTGTTTACACCGCCGTGGATACATCGGGCGTGGAAGCCACCTGCCAGAGCTGGAAAAAGAGAGCTAGTAGTCTTTGTAATTGTCCTCGTCTATTGAAACAAACCATTCAACAGGGTCATGCTCGCAGGTTTTACTCTTAATCGAAAGAAGCCAAACCGGAGCGGTGTCTGGATGCGGCGCGCACGGCACAAACGGCACATTTCATAACCCTTCCATCCCTTTTTTTTCTTCTTCTTCTTCTTCTCTCCATTGGTTTCAATTGCTTTGACTGTCTGACATTAATGTCGTGATGTGAAAATGGAGACTTTTGATGGCCCAGGGGTGACTTTGTCAGCGCCACGCAGCCATAAGCTCTGACGGGCTTGTTCTGATTTCCAACACAAAGCGCTCTCCGGCTCCATTCTTTCCTTTTTGTTGCCATATGGCAAATCCATGTAGACATAGCCAAGACCCATTCAGTCAGCCACAGAATGTCCTGCATCAGAGAACAAAAGACACTTTGTCTGGCTGCTCTATTGATACGAATGGGCAAAAAAAAAATATTATAATTAATCTATGGCTATATCCAGCTAATTAACGCCCATATGCCCACGGGGAGCGGCGAGGCCTTTCAGTGTAGTTTTAAATTCTCAATAGTTTACATGTTAAAGACAACAGCTGTTTGTGTGTTACTTTAATGAAGTCCCCGCTAGGTTGGAGACTGGACACTTTCAAGGACTCAAGCCCCCCCCTCAGAGTTAAAGGGGTCATCTGTCTTTATTTGTCTCTACAGCTGTGCAACTATATAAAATGTGTCCCAATAAATAGAACTTTAAATCGCATCGGCTCTCTCATAAAGGTATTGCATTTGGGCCATTGCAGCAGAGGTCATAGGTTAACGCCGGAAATATATCTCGGTATACTTAAGTCTTTTCTTTTAAACAGTGAATTAAATCAGGCTGCTAAGTAATATGTGTCTAAAGGAAAACGGCCTTCAATAACAACGTTTTAATATTGCACACGATGAGGGAACTTTACCCGTTTAAATGGGTCCAGAATATGTTGCATGACAATTATAACTCAATTGAGCCCTGCTGTATATATGATGCACGTACAGGAAAGAGATGACAGCTAACATATAGAGCTCATTAACAAGCCCACTGCAAAAGAATACATAATTAAACACCCAGCTGCTGATGGAGAGAATCGGCCTCATGAACCTTGTCGTCTCCCATCTGACCTTTAAACTCGGTTTCATCAGTAAAACCATCATGTTGGATGATCCGAATCGTAAAATGACATTTTTAATCTATGATCGTGGTGAAAAAAAATCCGAGATGAAAGCAAAAATCAAGAAAAAGTATTAATTTCGTTAAAAGAACAAAACGTGATACCCGCAACATCAGTCATTTCAGTTCGATCAATTTCAGATCGAACTCATACGATTTAAAAGTGATTCCCCTTATTGTGATGTAACGAAGACAATCCGAGTGAATTCGATCGTAATTTATTGCAGCAATAGACGTGGAGAGTTAAAAGTGGATCTCCGCGTTGCATCAAATGCAGGAACGGTGCACTCTGCACAGTTTGTTATTTCCATCGTTCTGCTGCACAATGACTGCTGATACGATCTGGCCAGCTACCAGTAAAGACGCGTCACCTCTTCCTCCAAATGATTTCTCTTTTATGGGAAGTTGCAAATGTCTGAGACGCAACCACTTTGACACTTAGTGGCTTTTGGGTTCTGCATGCAAATGTACCCAAACTAAAAATAGAACTTCACCCAGAGAGAGAGAGAGAGAGAGAGAGAAAAAAAAAACCCCCAACAATTACCGGGACAATCTGCGGAGGCTGCAATTAAATATAGAAAAGAGGAAAAATCAGCCCAGGGGGAATTAGCATTTTCCATGACCATCTGGCATCGGCGCAGGCGACGGGGAACAAAGGCGCGCTGGATGGAGAGGAGAGGGCGAGTGTGCCATCGCATTGACCTGCAAATGAGGCTTTGTCACCGAGTTAAAGCTCCCTGACCCCCTTTACCCCCCCCCCTCGCCAAAAAGGACTTCTTCTTCTTCTTTTTTCTTTTTTTTTAACCTATAGCGTAACAAATGAAGGCCTCGATTCAGGTCTGAGTGTGTTTACGAGCTGCAGATCAAAACAATGGTTGGAAAAGAGCAAACACTCCCCCCCCGCAGTGTCGGTTTGTAATTAAAGTGTTTGGTTGAATCAAACCGTTTACGATACACATTCTGAAATAAAGGCATCAAGGTGAACCACGGCAGGGGGGGGGGGCAGTTATGTCCCGATGATAATATCTGGTTTCTAGGAATGAAATAACAGAAATGAAACTGAGGGATTTTTTTTTGCACAAACCTCACTTTTAATTTCGCTATTACTAAAGCTCATAAAGGAACCTGCGCCCCCCCCCCCCGCGCAGACACACACACAGCCTCGTTTTTGTCTCCATCTTCACTGCAGCAACATACAAAGTGTGTGTACTGAGGGTGTTTTTGGGAGGGTGCGGTAGCGGTTTGTTTGTTGGACACCTGTGACCCCCCCCCCACCCACCCTCCCCCCCAACACCCATCACAACCCCCCTGAGCGCCGGCGAGTTTGCATAAAGGTGATTACATCCGGAGGAGGGATCCCTCTCTCTCTTTAATCTTCGAATGTAGGCCAAATATTTGGATTTAGAGCCATATGAAGCAATAAAATACAAAGAGAGAAGTAGCTTACTTTTATGACGCATTTCTTTCTCCCTCCCCCCCGGGGGGGGGGGGGGGGGCTTTTCTCTTGACATCCACTCAGTATTCATGCCTGCGGATAACAAAGAGCACGGCTCAATCCACGCAGGAGGCGGTGTGACAGGGGACTCGTGGCAGCTTTTCAAATATCTCCTTTCTGTCTCCTCCTTTTTTTTTTCCTTCTCCCTTTGCATCGCAACTTTGGTCTCAGTCGGACCGCGGAGAGGGGGGTGGGGGGGGGGGGGGGGGGGGGGGTGAGGAGGGGGAGGTTAATCAGCCTCCCACCTCAATCTCTAATTCACTTTGCTCTCCGCACGCATCAAGGGGATCGGATTTGACACCGGCCACAATAAAAGGAGTTCGTTTACAATGTTTCACCACGTGACGGAACAGCCGACTGTTCTTTTAAACCATTCTTTTGAAACACGTTACAGGTACAGTGTAATGTAAACACACACTTATATAATGTGCACATGTTATCGTTTACACTTGGTTTTTTCATTTTCAGCAAGGAGTAGAAGAGGGAATCCTGCAGCTTTGTGTTAAAGCAGATTGTAATGAATCCTGCAGCTCAAATCACAACGGAGGTGTTCATCTCTCCACTAACGCATGCATCTTCCCACCAGAAGAAAACAACAACAAAAAAAGATTACATGCAACACTTGACTCATTTCTTTCAGTATAAAATCCATCAATTAGGGGACGTCTATTCTCTATTGGACAGCCAGTTTTTCCCGCCTGAGTGGGTGAAGAGGTCATCGAGGTCTATTGATTTGGCGCCGAGCAGCAAATTCCGTCATCAACATTCCATCATAAGAACATCCAAAACACCCTGAATGTTTTCAAATGTCCAAAAGGGGTCAAACTTGTTTACGATTGTCTACACTGACAAGAATATGACCCATTTAATCTGTGTTAAAAGGATTTGACCAGATATTTCACAGCACAGCATGAGGGATCATAGCAACAGCACATCAGTATTTAAAAAAAGGGACATGTCAAGCAGGAAAGTCAACAAACTCTTGAGCACTAAACAAACAACATCTGTGAAGGACCTGGTCATTTATGTTAGCAAGTGCCTAAGCTGGGCCAAGTGTCCTTGAAAAAGACACTCATTCCTGTTTGATTGATCCTGTTTCTGACCCTGAGCTGCAGTTACACAAACACGGGCACCGTCAATAGATTGCAATCCACATATTGTGTGTGCGTGTGTTGCACTCCCACAGAGGACACACACCAGTACACCCAGGGATGCTTTATGTGGCGCTTTGAATGCCTGAGCTAAAATATGTCAGGGGGAAGGTTTAGGACACTTTAAAAAGGTCTTGTGAATGAGTCAGAACGTGTCCACATAGATCCACTTCATAGTTTTATCAAAGCAAAGTGCTCAACATGTTCCTTTTGTGAGCAAATTACTCTTTAAAAAAAAAAAAAAAACGGCCTGGTAAGAACCTTTGAGGCTGAACAGTGGATGATTTAATCCCGCTGTCTGTGAAGGGCTGGTGGCGTGTTGTAGACGAGCTGTCAGAGCAGCAGTCAAGCAACGACCCACTGTGACACCCCCCCCCCCCCCACACACACACACCCCCTTTGAGTTTCGCACATACTGTACATCTCAAAACACTGCATAGCTTCACTCAGGAGTGCACGGCTCTCTCCGACCCCGGAGGAGCCATATGCGACTCCGCGGGGGTGGGGGGGGGAGCGGCCCGCTTCATTGTTGGCAGTAATTGGACGGAGAGGAGAGAGGAGGAGACACAGATAGTTGCGATGACACTTGAGAAATGAGATCTAACTCGGTCCCAGCGCCAGTCCTGACAGCCAGAGTCCTCCACCTCCATTCTTCTGCCCTCTCCCTTTGTCCGGCCGCCTTTCAGTCGCCCCGAAACAAACCTGTTCCCCTTCACATCCCTCCTTGCATGGGATGTGAGTCCTCTGTCGAGCGGCTGCTGTCTCTGTTTTATCTGTCCGTCCATCCATCTCCGACGGCGCTCCTCCTGGCCCTCCTCCTCCTCCTCCTCCTCCTCGCCGTCCCTCTCTATTGGCAGAGCGGTTTTCTTCTCCTTCAATCATCCTGGCTCATAAAACTTGGGTAGGAGGGCTAGCAGGCGGCGTTTTCAGGGCTGGCTTCACCGCTTTGGGTGCACTGACTCGGACTAATGCTATTCACGCCTCCCATTTGCTCGCCAGGTCCCATGAAAAGGGACGGCCGCGGCCGGCCTTTATGGGGCACGCCACAAAGGGCCATCATTCATCAGGCCGCGTAGCGGGCCCCCGAGGAGCGGGCGGAGTTTTCGGGTCCGCGCCGCCGGCTTCTCGGACGCATCGTTCATCGGACGCGGTGGATTTATCTCGCAACACTTGCGAGTTGAGAAAAGTTGACGACGTGATGTCTGAAGATTCGTCTTCGTCTTTGTTTATGGAAAGTTCCATCTGTATGTCTTTATTTTCGTGTGTGTGTGTGTGTGTGTGTGTGTGCAGCACAAAGAAAGACCGGCGTGCATTATGTCTCAGCGTCTGGTGGTGATATAGATTTATAGCCGTACTCTCAGGTCACCAAGCCACTATTAATCTTCACCTTTCCTTTGGCGGCTCCTTCACATCGGGCCAGAAGCTTTAGAGGCCTGTTGGCAGCGCTCAACAATACCCAGAATGCCGCAGGGCCTTGTCAGGCTGTCCTAATTTGTGGCTGCGGCCCTGGGGATGAATTCAGGCTGCTTGACCCGCTGTATTCTGTCGGCGGATTAGCAACATCATGTTGTCTTCATGCAGGGCAATGGAATGGCCTGCAATTACACAAAAAGAAAGGCCTTCTTAGACACACACACACACGCACACGCGCGCACACACACACACAAACATACATGTGTGCACACACACACACACACACACACACACACACATTGTAATGTTTATGGATGGATAGATGCATTGAGGAGGCAAAGAGAAGCAGTTGAAGTGGCAGTAGGCCGCTTTGAAGAAGACTTAAGAAATGGAGACCGATGGATGAGGCACTGTGTCTCACTGTGTGTTTTGGGGTGTTTTGTACTTAAACAGTTGGTATTCAGCCCACATTGTGTACATACAAATCAACGTATCGAGGGGCCAAGCAGCAGCTTATCTGTATAGAGCTGGCACTGTACCTCATCAGAGCATCAGAATGCCAACAGATGCCTGGCCACATTTCTTCAATTCACATCCAACGCGTGGTGTTATTCAGAGATGGAGGATTCACAATTTCAAAGTTTACTCCATACAAGGGACTCCCGGAGAGGCCAACTTCTGCAGCATTAATTGCCATCTTTCCACCTTCCACCTTGAATATCTAGGCTGAGGGTGCACGTTGCAGCAAATTAAACTTGTAATCATCTGATATCTTCTGCCAGTAATTTATCATTTGTTTTCATTTAGATGAAGGACTCCCAGATGCGATTCATTTCCACTGCAGGAACAACAAAATAACTGACCAAAAAAAAGATTGTAAGTAAGAATCCAGAAAGAAAGTTAACCGCAGAGCAAGACATTTTTTTTGCAGAACTGTGCACACACAGATGAATTAGCACAATGTTACCTCTGAGTAAAACAAAAGACCCAAACAATACGCAGTAGGTCAAGCGCGGATCGGAATTGGCAGAGCTGCACAGCATCTCACAAAGCACACAATGCCTTGAACGATGGGAATAGGGGGAAATTGGCAAACCTAACATGGTCCCCTGCCATCATCCCTCGCTCCCTCCCTCTGTTTCACAACAGATGCTGCGTTCCATGAAGACACTGTCAGCTGCACAAGAATGGGCCGAAATTTGTTTCGACAATGACGGTTGGGGCCGGAGTAAAGAAAAGGACAAAAAAAAAAGAAGGAAGAAGAAACAAAAAAAAAAAAAAAAAAAAACGGAGTTGGTTGGTAACTGAGTTAACAATGACGACGCAGCACCTCGGAGGAGGGCAGCGTGCGAGCGTACGCACGGCCCTCTCTCCAGGAATATGACCTGTCGCTATGGAAACGCACCACTACCCCTCCCCATCACTATGACTTTAGTATACGCACGCACGCACACTCTTGTCAGCTGCAGGCCAGGCGCTGTCTGGGCCCAGATGGTGGTGAAGCGCATAACTCACTTATCTGTCTCTGGCCTCTAAAGGAATGCTTAAAGGCCTCTCCAATTCCCAGCGGACGTCACCAAAAAGAGAGAGAGAGAGAGAGAGAGAGAGGGAGGGAGGGAGAGGTGTGCCATCTGCTCCAAGATATGGTCGGCACCCCCCCCCCCCCCCCCTCCGCTTTCCTCTCCTTCCCCAAATTCCCCCCCCCCCCCCCTTTACCTTCAACCTTCCCCGCCCCCTCAAAACCCTCCTTATGATCCCTGAGCCATTGCGGGGTTGATGGGAAAGGGCATGCTGGGAAGAGTCTGCGTCATTGGATTTGTTAAGTGCGATATATCCACAACCATGGGACGTATTTGGGACCCCTCGTCAAGATAGATCATCATCAATTTTCACTGCTTCTGATGCTTGGTTAGATCAATGAATCCAGTATCCAGGGCAACTTTTGGAAAAATTCAATAATTATGTCAATCACATTTTTTTTTCTTTTATGCATTTCATCCTATTGCCCCTTCTCAGATTAATCTTGAGGACCCGATGTTGGAAAGCACTGGCGCAGATGATCACACCCTCTGCTCCGCAGCCAGCTGTCTGCGTTAAATAACAATGATATTACTTGGACAAATAAGTAGAAGTGTCCCTGTTTTTCTGCCCACCAGACAAAAAAACCCCTCCGGGACAAAGACAGACTGCGTGCTTTGCGCAGTGACAGTACAGACCAAGGGTCACTGGGTTCAGTCTATACAACCGCCTGTGCAGGAGTCTCCTCAACGCTCCGGATGTGCACACTGGGGCTTGTTACTTTTCTTGCAGGAAAAAACTTGTTTTAAGTGATTGTGCAATTGCAAAGTATTTGCGTAAAAAAACCCATTTTAATACAATAAATGCATATTTGCTTTGACCAGATTTTCTTATATATACAGTATACAGTGGTTGTGTTGTCACTGGCTACAAGTGTACAGTTTGGCTGATGGAAAGAACGAGATGAAAGAACTGAAAAAGAATATAAAAAGGGAAAAGAGATTTAAAAAAAAAAAAACGTAAAATATGGTGGGGGAAGGCAGCAGAATGTTTCGCCTTCATCGCAGTGCCAACTCTTCACTCTTACTCTTTGAGCCCCTAATTAAACAGCACTCGCTTCTCCACCTTTCTACTGTGTTTAAAGAGGTTAAATCGGGTGAGTCCTGCACCACCCACTGAGTCAAGTGTGGATCAGGTGTGCGTGTGTGCGCCACATGTGCTTGTATGATTGCTGGTGTGTGGTCCTTCCAGTTGGTGTAGGAATACTCAGCTGGAGGGAGGGAGAGAGAGAGAGAGAGAGAGAGAGAGAGAGAGAGAGAGAGAGAGAGAGAGAGAGAGAGATGAGGCATCAGAGTTACTGGAGTAGTGGTTGGAGACCACAAGAAAATGGGCTGTTCACAGTGGGTTAAAAAATCTCCTTGACCGACAGAAGAAAGATTAGATGTTCTGACCAGCAGCCAGTTTATGCAAGTAAAACTTCTCTCAAAGTTCCACCACTGGACCATGTCCAGGACCAATAAATGCTCGCCAACAGACAGCGGCCAACGCGATGATCACGGGTGTAACAGTTGGATTGTCAGTATCAGAAAGTCCTCTCATCGGTTTTCCAGTAGTTATTGCTCAGTAGTAAATGCTCTTCAACCATCCCAAACATTAAGGGGGAGCAAGAAACTTCAAGTTTTCTCACTCACATTCTTCCGTTCTTACATACGGTTGATATTTACCAAGGACGTGACAACCTCTACTTCCAAACACTACTTTACGGCTGGAAATATCTGTACATTAACTTGCACTTAGGATGAGTTCGAAAGCCAAAGCCTCGCTGTTCTCGCGGTACATTCAGCCATGGAATCTGCTGTTTTGAAAAACTCGTCTGATGATGGCTGAGTAAGGTCTCGGAGTAACGGCGAGTCAGCACAGGCCCGTCCATCACGCGGCCTCCCCGGGCACCACCAGCTCGGAGCGACTTTCTGCTGTCAGCGTCCGACAAAACGCGTGGAACAAATGGCACCAGCCAAATGGAGAGGCAATAAGGCGAGGGGGCCCTCTGTGAAGTGTGTGTGTGTGTCTCTGTGCGTGCGCGTGTTGATAAAGTGTACCCAAGCAGACAGGCCGTGGTGTGTGTGGATTTTGCAGAGTGAATGGCGATTGTGCATTTTCAAAAGAGAGGGGGCGTCTCCCTGTGCGAGAGTGAATGTCGGAGCCCTCTGTAAGTGAGAGCGTGTGTGTGTGTGTGTGCTCGCGTGTCACAACAGTCCAAAGTGGGTGAGAAAGAGCAGTCTGCCGGTTCAAGTATGCCCCCATGTGACCGATGTGAGAAATAGAAGGTGGAGACAGGATGGCAGGACAAGGATGGCAGACTCCTGGTGTCTCCCACAACAGCAAGTTGCGTGTCATTTCTATTCTAGATGGGTGACAGAAGAAAGGGAAATCAATAAAAGAGTCTTTGAAACACAGCCGAAGGGAGGAGCAGTACTGAAATCAGAATGCATTTATTTATTGCCACATATGTTACACATAGAGGAATTTGTCTTGGTGATTGATGTGATATAAGGATAAAATAAAACAAAATAAATTAAAAAACAGAATTAAAACCATATAAATGAATATGTCCACATGTTTCCGTGCTTAGTAACCACTGTGCAAATGTTACTGGGGTCGGAGTATTTATGTCCATGGGGAACTCAGACTCAGTTCATTAGACCAGCTGATGTTGTTTCTGTGACAGTAGGTCCTGGTCCTGATGGACTGCAGCCTCCTGCCAGATGGAAGGGGCTTAAAGAGTCTGTGAGAGGGGTCGGCGACAATCTTTCTTGCCCGCCTCAAGAGTCCTGCAGGTAAACAAGTCCTGGATGGAAGGCAGATTGCAGCCGATCACCCTCTCTGCAGGGCGGATGGTGCGCGGCAGCCGTCCCTTGTCCTTGGCTGTGGCTGCAGCGTACCAGGCGGAGATTGAGGAGCGGAGGATGCCCCCGATGATGACGGCGTTGAAGTGCACCATCATTGGCTGGTTGAATTTCTTCAGCTGCCTCGGGGAGAACATCCTCTGCTCAGCCTTCTGTGGTGATGGAGCTGACGTGGGAACTCAGGGTTCTACCTTGTGGATTGTAGACCTGCGGATGAGGCAGGAGTCCAAGTTGCATTTCATTGTTCATTTCTAGGTTGATGTCTAGGTGAAGCCTAGCATAGGATTTGGCTAGTAGGGGTTATGGTTAGGTTAGGTGTGTACGGCTGGAGTCGAAGGCCAAACTAATGGAGCGACACAGTAAATAGCTATATATATCCATATATGTATAGAGAGAGAAAGAGAGTTTACCTCTAAATAAATACACTTAAAACAATTGAAAGAAAACCACTGTATACTTGTTCAGCACTAAACAACCAACTCTGAAGATTACGGATTGGAGATGCAGTGGAGACGCACCACGGCATGCACTTCAGTTCTGCACAAAAGGACAAAGTTTTCCCATGTTTGTTCTCTTGGTTGAACCATCGCAGTGGAATGTGTTTTCTCTGCGGATCAGCAGCTCAGACTCCTTAGTAGCCGAGTGGCTTGTTGACCATCTCACCAACACATTCAATCCATGCCTCTGCTGCATCCAAGAGAGGATTTTCTCCCCTTTGACAAAAGTACCCCAACAAAGAAGCGGAGCGCTGAGATTTTAAAGCCCCAAACGTGAAACTGTCAGCGAGCCTCAAGAGACACTTGCAACACAGACCGGGAGAGGAGGCCGACAAAGTAAGCAAACAAAGCCACTGGGACTGAGAAGTTGTGTGTTTATCCTTTGTAATGAAAACACAAATCAGCCTTTTTTTGTGTGACTCTTTTTTTTATTTATTTTTTATCAGATGGCCGTAATGAGCTGCCTTCTGAGTAGTTCAACACGGGGCTTTGTGATCTGAGGCCACTCTTATCTCCGGGCAGAAAACTTCAAACCACTGCTAGTCCACTATATAAGCAGGAGGCTTATTTTATCTGCCTCCCTCCCGCCCGCTTGTCAACGTGGGATTGTGATTCAGTTTCCAGGGTTTGACGTTATCAAGCCGTCATTCTTAAAATAATCAGCAAATCTTTCATGTCTTCCACCAAAACCTAAAAAAAAACGTCCAGTCGCTCCTTGCTTTGTGCGCATGGAAAACACTAAATGAAATCCTGTCTATTAAATCTCTTTCATCCGCCCACAACATCACATCTGGTCTGTGATCTGACATCAGTGCAGGGGCCCTTGTCAGATGTGGGCCCCAATTAGCTAGCGGGGGTGTTTCACAGCCTGCCACCCATCCCCATTCTGAGCAGGCACACACACACACACAAAAAAAAAAAAAAACTGTACTAATTGCGCTTGGCTGCTCTTTATGAAGTTGGAAGTCGTGTCGCTCGGCCGTCACGCCCACCTCCTTCACCCTAAAGTTGCTCCGAGGCGACAACTGCGCTCCATAAACACCGCCCCGGGCTGGATTTGTGGTCCCCGCGATCAAAGTCGCAGATGGGGATGGCAGGTCTGGTGCTGCATGATGTGTGTGTGTGTGTCTGTGTGTGTGTGTGTGTGTGAAAGAAAGAGAGAGAGGAAGTAACGCATGGCTTCTGTCGTTCTTTAGGATTGCAGCTGGTGTACGTTGCTTGATGAGCGAAACATGACAATAACGACGCTGGCCTGGGACGCGCCGTGTGTGCGTGTGCAAGGGTGTTTGTGTGTGTGTGTGTGTGTGTGTGTGTGTCTTCTACCAACAGTGCATATGCGTTCCTCAGGGATCAATAGCGGGCCCTGTTTTGTTTAGCTTGTTTCATCAAATGTTCTAGCTTGGCAATGCGTATAGAGGACTCATCGGAGAGTGAAAACAAATGAACCAGCCACCTATTTAGAAATCCTTGTGTCAGACGCACAAAATGAGCCGTCATTTCCTCCGTCACTGCGTCTATCTGCATGAAGGATCAGAACAGTCTCTTCTGTTGCTGATCACAGAGCAGCTGCGCAACTGGCACAGTTTGCAATTGGGTTGCTCAGCAGTGATTGATGTTGGTTGCGGTCCCTCGGCGTCTGTCCGGTCTAGCGGTGCTCCCCAAATGAAGGTGAAGATGAAAACGCGTTTCTCAAACCTGTTTTCATGAAAGTGAAAGAGAAACCGCACGTCCATATTCCTTTCATCTTTTCCAGTTCCTTCCCCGGCATTGTTTGCGCTGGCCTTTCTTTTTCTTCTTCCTGTTTCCCCTTCTTCATTTCACCGTTAGCTCCTCCTCGCTGTCGTCTCTCCCTCGACTTGTACGTGACACTTTGACTTCCTCCTCATCCTTCTCCAGCTCCAATGTCTTTAAAGCAAATCAACTCAGCGTTGTTTTGTTGGTCTGTATATTCTTGATCTTCTCTGATTTTCTCTCTCTCTTTCCCCCCCTTTTCTCAATCCTCCTCCATTTCTTTTGGGATCTATTTCTTCTTCTTCTTCTTCTTCTTCTTCTTCTTCTTCTACCTTTTTTTTCCTCATCCCGCTCCATCTTTTGTTCCTCTTCAGCCTCATCTCTTTTTTTCGCGGTCGGGCCTCACTCTGTTACACACTCTCTGGCTCTCTCCCTTTTTTCTGCGTGTTATCGCCAGCTGACGAAAACAGAGGAGTCTTTTGGCCCCGAACCAGAGCAAACACTGATATCCAACCAGCCCCCCCCACCCCTCCCCCCCCCCAGCCCCCACCCACCCCCTTCGCTGGTCTCTCTTTCCACTGGCAGCTGTCCATAACTAAACACACAATGTAACAGAGCAGAAACACACACACATGCACAGACACACACACACTCCCTGGAGTGTCCACTGTAGGTGTAATTGCAGCGGTCGGTCCGCTGCAGCACGGCCTGCTTGTGCAGACTAAATCAGTCAAATATATTTATACTGGTTAAAAAAAAGAGAAAACTGGTGTGCAACATTCACTATGATCCTTTTAAAAAACAACAACAGTAACACCCAGGCCATTTCAATATTCTTGTATCATATCAATGTTTAACTCTTGTTATTTACTTCGCTCAGGAGACCTGGGCTCAGTCTCTGGTATCGTGTGTCTACAAGCTTTGCTCAGCTGTTGAGGCATACGATGATTTCATTTAAAATCAAAAACAAATATTGTGTTTAGCATTTTATCATCTTTTCTTTATGTAAGAAAAAAGTAAAGGTAAAAAAAAAAGTAAAAGACCCGGTTGTCCACATGCAACATAAACATTGCGTCGTGACATTTCTGGCAGCTGTTATTCATTCATTTTTTCTTTTCCTGTGTAGCTGTCAAAATATCTACAATCTCTAAAGTGAGAAAAACATGAATCACGCTCACGTCAAACACTTCCTTTTCCATCGAACCAAACCTGTCGCAAGCAGCTGAATTTATAAATAAAATGAACAAAACAGTGTATTAAAAGGTTTGTTGCAAAGAAGAAAATTGAGGCGACTCCTACAATCTATTTGGCAGGTCGAAATTCATTTAGTACAGAATTAAATTTGAAAAGCTTTTGCTCAAATGCAGCATGAATTCAATTTCTTTTTTTTTTTACCAGAACCATAGTAGTTTTTTTTTTTTTTTCAATTTTCATTTCAAACCAACTTGAGCTACTGTCTTTTTTTTCAGATCAATCAAACCACCTCTGCGTGCGTCTCTGAGGCAAACCTTCAATTGTTTCCACACGCACATGCTGACAGCTCGTTAATGACAGGTAATAAAGGTTTGCGTAAACACATCTGTTGGCGCTGAGTTACCAGACAGTAAAAGGCTGTAAAACCTCAGGCCATCAGGCCCGGCACAGAGCAGCCCTTCTTCAGCCCTCCTCCCCCCCCCCCCCCCCCCCCCCCCGCGCGAGTCCATCGATCCCAGCGAACTGCCCTCAATGACAATTCGGCCACGTTCGTTCTCCGTCTCCTCTTGAGGGACGAACCTTCGGTGTTGACGTTACGACCCTTGAGTCAAATGATTTTGGAGACATGAAAATCCAATCTGAAAAAAAAAAAAATGTGTAGAAAGAGGTCACAATAGGCAATTACCCCCCCCCCCCCCACCCCCCTCCACTACACTACTCACTAATGTGCAGGACACACAAAAATGACCTGCGGGGGGGGGCAGAAGCACCTCCATACTGCCGCGTGGTTGATTAAAGGATCGGTCTCATCTGCCCTGAGCAGATGGCGCTGGGCCTATCATTGTTTCTGCGGAAGTGGTCACCAAATGTGCATGAAACCAAAAGCACTGATTAAGAACAATCAATAGCGGTGATTCAATTAGAATTGACACAAAGGACGGGATGCAGGACGCCGCAGAGGGAAGGGACGAGACATGTCCCAGAGGACTGCGAAAGGAAGGATTCCAACGATTTACTTGACCTAGAAATCGGTGATGCAAAGGAAAGCGTTGATTTTATTCCCCTGAATAATGGGGGGGCTTTGGCGTCTTCCTTTTGAAATTCAAATCTGCCGGCGATTGCTTTAAACGAACCCCGGAGAGATTTGTTTTCCGTACCACCTTTGTGCTTCGGTTCTGTCGATCGAACAGAAGATGATTACGTCTTCACGTGTCGGGTTGGGAGTGGTTTTGCGGCCTCATCCAGACGTGCGATGTCTGAAAAAAAAAAGGGTTAAGCTTCCAGTAAATGACAGAAACGCAGATGGAAAAATGTATATTGTGCACATAGACACACACACACACACACACACACACAGCACAACCTGCCCTTCCTAAACCCTCTGAGTGGTTCCAGGTGTTTTTTGCATCCTTCTCCTTCCACTCGCTGCTGGGACTGTAAATTAAAACTCATATTAAATAAAATGCCGGCTGCGTCTCCGGGGAATAAGCGGCACGCGTGGTTTTCCACAATCAAAATCACACCCAACGGGGAAAAGGAGGACACGGAGGGCCATGTGTGACATTTGGTTTCGGATTGAGACAGACGTATTCTCAGAGAGGGGGAGGTACGTGCAGAGGGAATGTGCGAGGGACGATGCGTCAAACGCAAACCCTCCGTGTGACTGATTGAGACACCTAAGACACAGAAAGTAAAAAAGACAGCACGGCGATGTGTCCTGACATGTTTTCGTCGGCCTCCTCGCGTTCATGTCAAGTCGGCAAAGTGGGGGTCGTGGACTGGTTGAAAGTGTTCGGTTTGTGTGCGTGTGCTCTGAGTTTGTGTGTGTGTGTTAACAACACATGATTGTTTGGCAACATACGCAAAGGTTTATTAGGATTCAAGCAAGCGCTAGAAGGGCGGCGTCCCGCCCCCTTTTGACAACGGAGCGCGGTGATACCGCTGAGAAAGAATTATGTTTGCGTGTCCTTCGAGGTCACACACACAATGAAGAAAATGAATGCGTCCACTATTTATCTGTGAGTCACGGACCTTTGTTTAGTTTAAAGGGGTTAGAGGATGAATCACAGTACTGCATGGTCTCTTTTATCTGTACTAACTTTTAAAAGACACTTTTATGCTTTGAAATCTTTCAAGGGGGGCCAGAGAAGAGCCTATTTTTTTGTTTTTTACCAAGTAAAGTGAAGCAACACCTTCACTCACTCTGCCCATCGATCCGTTCCAGCAGGCCTTAGACTTTGCGTAATCTCATGTGTGGAATGTAATTCTATTCAACATAAAGAATTACTCCAAAGCTTAAAATGTGTTGTATTTTTGCGCCACAATGGCTGCCCGTTGAGATGGTTTATGCAGCTTGTTTATTCAGACTGAGACATAGAGGCTTATATGGCTCCGTTTCCCTTTGTGTGGAATTGGCCAAAACAATGGAAAAATAATTTAACAGCGGAAAGGAGTCAAATTTCTCTCTCCCAACCACAGACATTCAAGTATTTAATGGGCTTTATCCTTCGACATGCATTCATTCAAATCAGGACAAAAAAACTAGGGAACTGTTTTCGTAAAGCGTGAGCCAAAAGTAACGCACATACCTGCAACTAGGTGTCGTGTTTCGGATTGTGTGAGTGTTGATAACTAAAAAGATAACGATGCACTAAAGAGATAAGGGACACAACGAGGAGATATTAATCGTTGTAAATTGGTTTTGAAATCTTTGATTTGCAGAGCTGCAGAGCAAAGATGAGTCACACAGGAAACAATTTGGCTTGGCTCGACGTTTGGGACGGACAAAGTACGCATGTCTGGTTTCACATGCTGGCTGGATTACATCGTGGCCCGCAGCTGGTACCATTGTGCTTCTTTGCAATTTAACACACAAGTGTTGAGATGATGGATATATTATGAGAACTGTAGCCGGGACTAGATGTGTTGCTCCCACAGAGTTGTTTTCTGGTACTGGTTTACTTGTGTTCACAATATTTTATCTTTCCATTCCCCCAAACCATTCACTTTGAGGCATCACGCATGTAAAAATAGTTCTTCCTAGTTAAATGTATCACGTGTAACTCCTCGGCTATACCTAAAGGAATAAATAGGTGCGAGCATCTCACCTTTATGTCGGCTACGTTCAATCAAAATTCTTCATTTGAAGAAAAAAAAGCCAACAACTGACTCAATTTGAAGTTAAGTGGCCCTTGTTCATAGGCACGTGGTCCCAGGCCTCTTTTCCTTGTATCACCACTCCCATTTTAGACATCTATATAGCTATATAATTACAGTTCTATATATTTGTGCCATTTTATTTTGTAAAATTACTATTAAATATTTAATCGTATCTTGCTCTAAATGAACAATTAAAAAAAGCTGTGTACACCAGCTGTATTTAGCTGTGTCCTAACCACTTGGCTCCTGCCTCGTTTAGATTATCACCCTCGTAAAATGCAGCCATGGTTAATTATGCGGAAGGGAATCCGTGACTTGTGCAGCTTCGGGCCCAAAAAATGCACACGAGCAAAGCCACACGAGCTAAATTTATTCCCCAATAACGTGCAAGCAGCAAGACACAAACTACCCAAATGCAAACACACACACACACACACACACACACACATATTTACGTATATGTTTGAGGCCGACACATGGCGAGGACCACCCAAGAAGGAGCTGCCTCTTTGAAAATAATGAAAATTCCACTGCAGCCCGGTGCAGCACAGCATGGCGGGGCAGCGCTGCGTCGACACAGCGGAGACTTATGGAGACTTTGCATCCGACCCGACCGCAGTGGTTGCTGAGCGCGGGGCAGAGGGCCCGTGTTCATAAACGGTTGTAGTTCCACCATCTGCAGAAATAACCTCAGCGGGACTCTGGCGTGTGGATGCTGTCAGAAGGGTCTGAGAAGAATGTAATTTCCTATTTAAGCACTCAGTGTCCGTTTCGGGTTCCTATTTCTGGCCTCTCGGTAGTTTTAAGTTCAACCCAAATTGCAGACAAACCTTGAGGCAGTGCCCTTTGAATACTTCCAGTGTGGCGTCAGCTTTTGTACATTCACCCTCAGCAGAATAGGTTCACTGATTCCATGGTTTTACAAAAGCAGCTTTGTAGATTACACCAACACTGTTTGATGAGACGACTCACTCCACCATTAAAGTCATTAGTGAACATGCTTAGATTCTTTGAGAGCTCTCTCAAAAACAATGCTTGGTTTAATGATTATTCTGTCAATTGCTTTTAATCGACAGATTTATTCAAAAAAGCATCCAGCAATACATAATACACACTGCAGAAATGAACATGTACAATTCATATAAAGATACAAAATTAAACCACATAATACCCGATAATAATAATAATAATTGACTTTCGTACAACAGGAACTGTAGTTTCCAACCTATTCTTTAACCCAAATAAGTCGTTTTGTTGCCTCAACATAACTGAGTTTCCTGTGACGACAGAGAGTCACACACACACACACACACACACACACACACACACACACACACACACACACACACACACACACACACACACAGTAACCCTCATCAAGCCACCTACATGAACACAACAACCACTTGCCCTGCAAAGAAGAAATCGGCTGTTGAAGTGAAAACCCGTGCTTTTCCTGCAGCTTGAAACAATAAGAAAGAACCACGGGCAGACGGGAGGCTGTGACCTGCAGTTGTTCAGCCCAAAGAACGCACCAAACCCATTTTTACTGTTAAAGTTTGGGGAGAATCGGGGGGGGGGGCGTGTCGCAGCCGGCAGGCCTCAACATCCATCACTGCAATCAAAACCCCCCGGTCCGCTCGCGCCTTCCACCTGAAACAAGAGCAACATTCACAAATTCCTCGACCCCGGGCCACCAATCATAAAGTTATAAAATGATCACCCGAAACCCCACCAGTGGAACTTGGGTGATTATTAAGAATTCCTCCGCTGCACCACAAGCCCTCCCCCCTGTTTCCTTAGAAGCCCCCGTGGCCACGGTGTGAGTCACAAATCTCCCAGAGATGCCAAACGAGTCTCAGAAATGTATCCTATTGCAGCACGGCCCCGGTGCACTTTATCTTTATTTAAAATGTTATCTTATCTCCTCTAACTTACTAACCCATAGCTTTAGCTTTAGCGTACTAACCCATAGCATATATTTTATTATACTTTTATTTTATTTTTATCTTATTGCTGCACTATGTTGTCATTATTCTACTGTCTTCCGTCATGCACCAACCGCCAAGACAACGAGCGGGGCCTAGTTTTACGAATCAGGAGGCACCAGAATCCAGCGAGTCGTGTCCTAATAATAGCTGACTGATGAGCCCTAATGATACGCTTTAAGACTCGGAGGACAATGTGAACAGAGCGCACACAATGTGCTCACAATACAATCTGCCAGGTGCGAGTCATCTGGATCGTTGCTGCTGTTGTGACCACCGACTTTCATTATTATTGGCTTCAAACCCGCAAAAAAAAAATAATAAAGTTTCCCAAAATTGTTATTAGGCAAAGGTAAAAAGGGTTCTACTTAGAACAAGAGCAATATGATTACTGGCTCAAGTCAAAGGCTTCAACAGCACGGCTCGTTTTTTTTTCATGTTTCACTGCGAGGGGAAAGGATTTTGACTCCATTGTGAAGGTTTACAAATTTGCGGAAGACAATAAGCTGCACTTCCTCCATCAGCAGTACTACGAGGCACCGGTAATAAAGCTGTCAAAGGTCAGAATGTCTAATGTGTATTCCTAACAAACGCGCCCGAGAGAGGAAACATACAGGAAAGAAAATCCCAAACGGCCAAGATAAAGGTCAGCGATGTTGTACAATTACACAAATAAACAGTGAGAACACAATGTCCTTCCAGCCGGGCCTGCGTGGCTTATCTGTTGGGGACATTTTAATAAGTTACTAAACTGTGCAAGGCCAGAACGTGACAAAAAAAAAAACACCGTCGCCGTCAGCCAGGGCTGGGTGTGTGTCTGCAGCGCCCGGCGGGTGTGTCGCTCTGTGGAGGTTAAACTGGAGTTAATGCGAGCCAGAAAGAGGGAGTTTTCGGAGGAGGGAGCTTGAGGTTTTACTCCGGTCCGGAGACTTGGTCTAGTGCCAGCTCTCCTGACCCAGAACATTATGTACCGTAGTGAAGGCATGCAGGCAACGGCCATTGTCTTCATGCACACACACACACACACACACACACACACACAGAAACTTGTTTCTCTTTTCTGAGAACCAACAGATTATTTTGGAATCAAATCTTGTTTCTTTAACCCTAAACCCCTGAATAAACTTAAGTCAAGTGTTAAACACACGTGAACACAACACTAGTTGTAACTTTAAAGTGTAAAAACTTCTCAAAGAAATAACCCAGAAATCCCTGTTAAATAACACTATTTTTCATCTTAAATTTGTGAATGCTCGTTTTGGAAGTAATACAATTCCTAACTGGTGGTCTAGATGCTTCACCTCCATCTTGCAATGAACGTACCGGATCTACGAGCCCGCTGTGTGTGAGTTTGAATGACCGTAGTGCTGCCATCACGAAGCCTTATCCGACATTAACAAATACCACCACAAGGTCATGCACTCATACGTTCAAGTGATTTGGTGCATTTCCCTTGTAGTTTGTAGCAGTCGTGTTGTGGGTTTAAAGAATTAGGAAGCCGTGATGTAGCTATAATGCAGTGCTCACATTTTCAAACAAAAGGTTCTAATAAAAAAACAGAAATCGGTGTCTTCCTCAAAGCAGCTGAAATATGCACGGCACGTTTTCAAGATGAGAACCAAAACCCTCACCTGTGCAGGTTCACGGATCTTAGCAATCGCTCAAATCGTTCCACATAACCTGGTTTGTCGAAGGATTCGAGTTGTGACAAAGATCCTCTGACAGAAAGCATTCAATGTCACAGCACATTTGTATTAATCTAACGCTTCTTTGTGCCTCTTGATTTACTGTCTTCAAGCTTTGAATCCATAGAGCAAATGGGAACTGAAAGGTAAGAATATGTTGTAAATGCATCAAAGTCTTTCAATGTCTCTTCATAACATATTTACTCTGCACACACACACATCCATAGACACACACACACCTATACATAACCATATATATAGGCTACATGAAAAGGCTAAACAACTTACTAAACACAGTTTGGACCTGACAGTTTTACACAGATATCCTTCACTAATATGTGCTTGGCCTGGATTTACAAACAGCTCAATTTAGCTGTGGTTAGCTTTAACCGATAGCCACAGCCCCCACCCCCTAGAGAATTGAAAGGCAGGGGTGGACACAGACATCCCTCTGTCTCTGTCTGGCAGACCCCACCCCACACACACTCACACACACACACACACACACACACAAGGTACGCTACGCTAAGTATAGCCGTGCAGGCTAACCACACTTTGAGATGGAGGTTTGGCTCCGAGACGGCTCGAGCTGCCCTGGCCAGCTTTGCCCCCGCTTTTAGAAGTGTCCGTCACACATAAACACACAATCACAACGGAGGGGGCTTGAGCTATTTCGGGTAGCACGGTTAAAAAATAAGTCCACTAGCTGCCCACGACGCCGCCTGCCGCGAAATGTAAATGCACGACCCCCCCCAAAGGCAGACTCAAACTCACGGCTCTTTTTCACCTGCGCTGAACAGTGCTTTTATAGAAGGTCCCTAAAACACCGGCGTGGTACCCCCCCCCCCCCCCGAGAGACCCTCCTGATCTCCTCCGAGAGTCGGTGCTTTATTTTGATAGGCCGGGCAACCTGGTGTGAGAAAAAGAGCCAATGGAAGAAAAATTAAAACACTGTTGAGCAAGTAACTTGAAAAAAAAATGTCAGTAGTAAATAGTTTTAGCAGATGTGAGCAGATGTGTGACACATATTAGGAAACCATTACCTATTGACAGGATGAATGCTCACAGGCCTACAGAGGCCCGGCCCTCACGTCGAGCTGCAGGATTCACACACTCTCCAACACTATAGGAACTAGGATCCCTGAGAGCAGAGATCCTAGAGGCTAACATTAGGCAACCAGCTGAGAAAATAATCAAATGGAACAACTTTTGGTCTTACTCAATTGCAATCTCGTTTCTCAATAGAAGCTAATCTCATCCCCAGCAACTCCACCTGCCGCCACGCCGACCTAAAGGCAACGACCTCCGGCTCCCTAAAGGTGAGCCGATGTGGAGGTGCCTTAAACTTAGATTCTTTCTAATGACCCTTAGGGGGCAAAACCTCTGTTTGCAAAAGTAAATCTGCTTGTACCGAAGTCCAGAGAGAAAAGTACCCTGAATCGCACTCGATTTATTCCCTCAGTAAACATTGAGAACATGAGTTTTCAAGTCTCTTCTCAATGCAGTTGTAATCACGTTCAATTAATCAGTTATTGTCTAAGAATAGACCATAAAAGCAGAGTGTGCTCTAGGGCCGGGATACGATTGACAGGTCGAACAAATGGTTGTTCGCGGTGTGTTTTGAGTTAATGATAGTATTATTACATAATTATAGTATGATTATAACCATTTCAGTTGGTTGTTAATTCGGCCCTAGATGGCGTCAGTCCAAACTGCCAAAACGTTGCATTCATGGGACTTCAAAACGTGAGTGACGTCTTGGTGACTGCATCCACTTCGTATCTACAGTTTCACTGTGGTATCTTGATTTTAAAATGTTTTCCTTACACTGCCTGTTACTTTAAAGTAGCATTTAGCAGAGGTGTGGACTCGAGTCATGTGACTTGGACTCGAGTCAGACTCGAGTCATGAATTTGATGACTTGAGACTCGACTCGACAAAACGTACAAAGACTTGCAACTCGACTTGGACTTGAACACCGATGACTCGTGACTTGACTTGGACTCGAGCCTTTTGACTCGAGAAGACTTGCTACTTCCCATGAAAACTGGGGGGAAACATTTTCACACGGCCGCGCCGCTCTGTTTATCTGCATCTGTCAAAAAAATGTGCGCCACCTGTATGCAGAGAGCGCTGCCTGCACGACATCCAATCACTGCAGTCCATTTGACCGTATCAACGAGACAGCTCGTTCATGGTTACAAACATCGGGATTTTTGAACCCGGATTCAGACTCCGATGGAAATCCTCGCCAACATTATGTCAACGTCCGTTTTAAAGTACTGTAATGAGCTGAGTTAATGTTATTAGTTAATCAGTTATGCAGATGTTGCATGTGTTCACGTTATGCTCCGTTACCAGCTGTAGTTACGCGAGACAACCCGAGTTTTGGGGGGCCGTGTATGCGGAAGTGTTCGTTCGGCGTGGTGACGGCCAACAGTGACCGAAGTTGAGTTGTTTTATATAAATAAATGCAGCGGAGTTGCAAGCCAGTCATCGCCTCCTTATTTACGCTGCAGCATTGGGGTGAGCGTTACAGCACTATAACACAGTCACAGTCGATCCACCATTACCCTTCCCTTCGTAGTCTAGGTCTGTGAGGCAGCGCACCATCACCCAGGGTTCCCCGTCCCCACTATAATAAAAGGACTCGAAATGACTCGAAACTAAAATGGTACGACTTGTGACTCGACTTGAGACTTGTTAGTTGTGACTCGTGACTCGACTTGGGACTTGCTTCGTCTTTGACTCGACTTGACTCGGGACTCGAGGGCAATGACTTGAGACTTGCTTGTGACTTGCCTAACAGTGACTTGTTCCCACCTCTGGCATTTAGTATTGCTTACTAACCACACTCTTAACTGAAATTCCCGATTAAGCAGTGAGTGATTTTCTTTTTTTCATCAGTGCTGGTTCTTTACACAGAGGAACCTTTCACTTTTCAACACGGCAAATATGTGTTACTTAAAGGCCTGCAAAGCATCATTAATAATGTCATGACCCCAGACAACAGTGAAAACAAATGGGACACTGTGCTCCTGTGCAGCTGTGGATCAGAGGTATTCAGCCCCACGGAGGACTGTAACTCAGCTACAATCAAATAATTACAACCGCAGTTGCCTTTCTACTGAATTAAACAGCTGCGGTGTACAATTTAAAACCTACTCAGTAAAAATGTGACCAACAAGGACCTCAATTATCTGGCAACACCCCCCCCCCTCCCCGGACCTGGCCCAACCCCACTGTCACGGTATCAACTTCCCAAAGCAGACAGGGGAGCCCTAAATAGCGGCACTTAGACGCCCACAGGTGGGCCGACGTCAACCTACGCTGCTGCAGTCTGCTGATTCATACACACACAAACACACACACACACACACACACACACACACACACACACACACACACACACACACGCGCCCCCGGCCAAGTGATTAGGTTTAAGGCTGGAGACTATCCTCCAGTACAACAGTGGCTCCACTAGGACCCTAGGTCCTCTGCGGTCCTCCCGCCTGTCCCAAGACTTTACCACTTAAAGAATATTAGGGTTAAGGTAAATGTTTAACCTCTTTGTAAACAGCTATAAAGTGGATCCTCTCCTCTCCCAACGTGTTGACTCTACACCATCACTAGGGCGACCTGGACGTATTCCTCTCAGAAAGAGGTCAGAGGTCACAAAACAATACTCAAAACTCACAATACTAGGCTATTAGTGCCACACATGACCGGAATTACCATTTGAAATGTTAATGTCATGTTATTTTAAAAATGCTTGCTGTGAAAACAACACAGTGCTACTATCGACACACGGAACAAGGGTTCTAGAATATGGAGTATGACGAAAGGTTTTTATCCCAGGGCTGTCGGTGTCTTGTTTGAAACCAAATGTAAAGGTAAAGTTAAGAAATGTTACGTGACATCGATTTCTATTGCATGTTACATTGTTACGGTTGTTATTTCACATAAACACAATCAATCTTTTGTCAAAGCTGAAACAAATGGTATTGTTGCCCAAATCTAACTCTCTTATCTAATCAAGTAATCTAAATCACGAGGTAAACCACGTTGCACGAAACGTTTCTGCAGGCTGATCAAAAATACATTTACAATGGGATATTTTTGCTTTAGCAACCAATTGGAAATTCTTCTAATAACTTGGACCTCACTAAGAAAATCACACTTATGCTATGACCTGTTATGAGGCGTCACAAATAGACTTTGTCTCATTTCAGGTAGTCTGAATACAAAGGTACTGGTATGAAACATTCCACCACATAAAAACCAAGGATGCACTTCTGTAAAACAGAGTCTAAAATAACGTAGTAAATGTTTCTCACTGTTTTGTCTTTTGCTTAAGTGAAAAAAGTTTTCTCCCTAATCATTGCTACGATAATTAGTTCACATCGAAGCTCTGTGAATTTCTGCAACTGTGTAACAAATCTCAGCCTAAACAAAGCCTCCAAAAGTAATCTGTGGGGTGAAATCAGAGGACAATCAGCCCACTGTCTTACCGAGATGGAGCTCTATGAGTGAATCATGCAGACGTCCAGACATGCCTCTCCGCTGGCCCCGGGGGTAAAGGTCAACCCGCTGATGGAGGGGTGGGGAAGGCTGGGCGCGGATGGGACTGTTTGGGAGTGTTTTTGTCTGTTGTGTCTGTGTTTGTGGGAGGTTTTAGGAGCCGTGTCAGTCCGTAGTTCGGTGTGAGAAGCCTTGTGTGAGCATCCTTTTTGAAGGAATGTGACATAAGTTTCCAAATCTTGACATCTTTGAAACTAGACACTTTCTTTGTCATCTTTGACTGGCCTAAATTACCCTTCTCCTTCACCCTTGGAGGCTTGTTTTTTTGTCTGATTTTGCTCCAGCCGAATGATAAAAAAGAGAAAACGCCATCAACACGCCCACTTACTTGTGGTTAATCCTCCTGACAGCAATGGGCTCTATTCACACAGTGGCTCACTCAGGCTTTACACATACTTTGTACTCAGGAGCTGGCACGGCAAAGTCCGTTTAATGTCCAGTCGGAAATAGTCCGGACATTTCCTTCGGGTGACATCTAGATAAGATCAGCGTTGCAGTGCATGTGCCTTTAGTCATTCAACATTCACTATGGAGACAAAAAAAATGCTCTTTCCATGTTACAGCACTATGACCTCGCAATGTGAAGTCGGTTTGCAAGAAGCGACGACACCTTTTGAAAAGTGTGCAGTCCTCTTTGCTCCTCTTTGTTAGTGGGACAGTGTAGCCCCAATGATACACTCTGGAATGTCCTTTAGTAGAAAACAATGGACTCTAATGAGTTCATTGTGAATGCTGGTGAATATAATATGTCATCCTTCATTGAGCGAAAGTCCACACACGGGAAGTTGTGTTTTCATGACATTTAGGGACATTGCATTGAATTACATTAATGTACCAGAGACCGATCTATAGCCTTGAGCTATTCTTAAACCAAGTTTTCATCCTGAAATACATTAGTTTACATAATGGTTCCTGCATTGGTCCCAAAAGGATGTGAATCCCCACAATGTAACGTGATTACCAGATTTATATCCCCACTAGACGGGTAATGTAAGCCAACACATACACACATCCTCCCACTAAGTGTCAGGGTGATCTCCAGTTATCTGGCCCACATCCAATTACTCCAAGAGAGCTGTTCCTCCAATCAGGCTCCCTTAAACACACACACACACACACACACACACACACACACACACACACACACACACACACACACACACACACACACACACACACACACACACACAGGGCTGGAGTGTTGCAATCCCCTCGTATCTCTGCTCTGGCTTTAGGGCATTGAGCCGAGCAAACCTTTCTGTCTACACTGTTACTACTGTTACTGCACCTTCTGCTGTGAAAGTTCAGATAACATCTACCGCCGCACCGAGCAGGGAGCCGGGTTGGGGACGGATAGAGTGTAAGAGAGGATTATTTGTAACAGATACTGAGAGAGTGAGAGCAATGGTGGGAAGGGAAAAAAATATATTTGTATTTTTCCAAATCTGTCTCCGTAAAGTTGATGAAATGAGCCCGGACTTTAACAAGCAGATTATACGTTTCAAACGCAAATTATGCGATGATTACAATCATCTGCCAAGTAGAGAATTATAATCATCACATCATTTGTCAGTGCAAATGAGACATGAGACCGTGTCGTTGGTTTGCCAAAGTAAAATAACTATGATTACGGGTGTGGTTGAGAAGGGAAAGCATAAATTTCACCCAAGTATTGACCTGATGAAAAACTTTAACTAGATCTTCACATCCATAGACCCGTAAGTGTCTATAGAACCAGTATATGATAATAATAAGAGGGATTGCACTCAATGATGGCCGTGTAGAAGTGCACCATCATTCTCTTTGGCTGGTTGAATTTCTTCAGCTGCCTCAGGAAGCAAGTGATGAGAGTGTTAAAAGCAGAGGTGAAGTCCTGACGGAGCGATGGACTTGTAGTTGGTGATCTGTCTTAGGCCTCTCCAGACAGACACAGAGCAGAGAACTGGTGTTGAAGCCTCTCTGAGTACAGTCGTTTGGCGTCTTTGACAAGTCCTCGTCCCCCACTCGTAAAACGCCTGATCCTTTAGCAACTGTAGCTGAGTTCGGCTGTGAACCAGGGTTTGGCATTGTTGTAACTCACCCTGGTGCATGATGGGACACAGCTTTCTTTACAGATGACATCACAGCCTTCGGGTACTCACCCAGCCTGCTGGTACCGGTCCTGAAAATATCCCACTTTGTAAAATCCAGACACGTCTGAAGATCCTCCTCAGCCTCACTGGTCCACTGCTTTGATTTCCTAATAACAGGAGTGAGAACCTTCCATACATTGAGCATGTCTCCTTCCACCTCCTTTTCTCTGATGTATAGCTGATTGGACTGCAGAAACACTTCCGTCTCCGTCCACTTTAACCTGCTAAAAGGTGCTAATTATAGGCTGACCTTTGCAGTACTGCCTCATTGTCAACTGCAGTCCTCCTACTCACTGTGGATGACCTAGTCATTATATGAGTAACTATCCCTCTGTGTCAAAGGCCCCCTCTTCTGTCTCTGACATTTTCCAACCGGCAGAGTCCTTGACAGCGGAAGGAGTGGGCGAGGGGGGGGGGAATTTGAAAGTGACAAATGCTTTTCTTTTCTTGGCGAACAACAGACACAGCCTTTTATGTCTTAATTTGTGTAAACAAACTAGTTTGAATTCAAGTTGATTTCGATGGGTTGTCTGTATTTTTCTTCAGACTAGCTGTATTCACCTGCTTCCGTTCCTCCAGTCCAACTAAACACGTGATGAAATGACTCCTTCGTGGGGAGAAACGAAAGAGAGGAGCGTAGCGACCAAAGACGACGACTCTATCAACGTAACCCGTGCCATGATGGAACCAGTCGGCCTTGCTTGACACCGCATGGTGACTGAACTGAAATGAAAGTGGTGCTGATCACATGCAGCTCGCCACATCTGTCTGAAGACTCCCCAACTGACTGTAGACCACTGGAGCCGGAGCGCAGGCCTCCCCAGACAGAGCTGCCCCTTCATGTCCCACCAGCCTCCACCAAACAGACATTTGGCTTCTTAGACGTAACTTTGGCAGACTGACTTAAAAGAGAGCCGAAGTATCAAAGGGGATTTTCAGTTTGCCAGAATTCTTTTTTTGTTTGTTGTTGCTGTGACTTGAAGGCAATGAAGATCTCAAAATATGAATATACGTGCAGTGCTTCTTCAGCGGGCTTAAGCGTCTGGGGAAGGTATGTTTCAAACACGTTTGTTCAAATTAAAATGCGTCTCAAGTTACCATGTTTCACTTGGATTTCTGTCTACTTAGTGATAAGCTGTATGAAAACATTTGTTTTGAATGAAGTGGAAACTAAAACAGTAGTTTAAACTGCTGGCATTACTCGACCTCTGTGCCCCTTTCATTAAAATAATTTGCTGAATTTAAGCTATAAAAGCAAAGGCAGCAATTGCTGGCATGAGGCTTCCATTAGAGTTACGCCTCGAGGTGGGGGCTACGCGGGGGATTTTCCGGATCCGTGTGCGTCCGTACTGTCGGCCGTGAGTTCACTTGTCCTTAAAAAACATGCGCATGTTGATCTGTGAGAGCTGGAGAACTGCGATTCATCGTATTCAAAAAGGACGACTGATCGTGTAGCAGCTTGATCCTCTGTCATTTTTACCTGCAGACAACCTGTGAGGGAGCTTCAGGCTGTTTTTGATTTTGCATTTATAACTTTACCTGATGCTTTTATCCAAGGCCACTTTGTATTTGTAAGAATTCTATTGGCAGCTTTAGATTAGGCCTTTGTTAAATACACATTATAACTTCTGTTTGGGTAATCTGACGAGGATTTAGCCTCTGGATTAAATATATGTAAGGAAACCGGTCTGATGTAAAAATAAGATCTGTGGAAGTATCCCAAGAATAAACACAATGTTATAAAAAGTAGGGTGTGCGTTTTATGTACCTTCAAAGCTAGCAAGAAGCCAAAGGAATCACACCTGAGTAACATCAATTATTAATAACCAACCTTTGATGTGATTCACTGTTCAGTTCAAAACATCCCTCAGTTAATATCAAGAGCAGCCGTATCAGCCGAGGTCGTACAAGAACAAAGAAGAAGAAGAGGAAGGAGAATAAGAAGAAGAACAAGAAGCAGAAGAGGAAGAAAATGGAGATATAAAGAACAGTAATTAAGATGCCACAACACATGAAGCTTTTAACAATGTGACCATTTTGTCAACTAGTAGATGATTTACTATTTATTCATGTCATATATAATTGCTTTGAACATCTAAATGAGTTGCATAGTTAAGGAGCCAAAATAGCAGGGAGATTTCACCCCTTCACTAATAATAATTCACTCATCAGCAGAGTAACGGATGTCTCTCATGGATGAAAAGTCTGGTTCTGAAGGACAAGCAGGCAGAACAAGATCTGACAGTGAGCTATAAGGCAGGAAATGCAGAGTGAGGAAGTGAACATTGAGAAAAGAGAAATTGCTCAATGTTGACGAGATGACGTAACCTAGGTGTTCGATGACCAGTTTTGGTCACTTTTTTTCACAATTCTTGGTAGTGACGTTAGTTAGTGAGTCAGGCCTCCAGTAACATTAGAATATGTTTTGGTGGAATCACAATGACTATAAAAAGTGACAAAACAACCACAAAGAGACCAAAAAAAATACACATTGACACCAAATACTACAAACAGATGAAGAAATAATACAAAACGATAAAAGTGAAACCAAAGCTACTCAAAAGAGACGCCAAAACCTCAGAGGGGAATAAAGACAACGAAGAGACTCAAAAACAGCAACAAAAACGAAGCGACACACTTAGTAAATATGTGGGTCTCGCTCCTGAGTCGCAGAGGTGTCAGTCATGTTTTCATTGTCTAATAGTCCGCTGGCGCTGGCAGACCATCAGCTTGGGTTGAGCTCTGCATTCCAGCATGTAGTTTAGACACCGTGAAATCCCCCCCCCCCACATGGACACGGACGCGCCTGAACGCGCCAGCGGCCGCAGAATCACCAGCAACGTTTGTCACAGTGAAGCAACTCCGAAGCAGCAGGAAAAAAGTTCCCCCCCCCCTCGTGGGGATAATCTTCCTCCGCGATGATGGGCGTCTCCCACTGCGATGTTGAGTTTACACTGAAGCGTTTACGGGAAAATTCACGGGATTACAGCAGCAAAAACAAGACAAGAAACAACAGAAGAAGAAATGATGAACAGCATGTAATAAAAAAAAATGAAATCCGACTACCGGCTTTATGTTTGAATTTGGAATGTCCTCGATGAAGCAATGAAAGTAAAATGCAAAAGTAAAAAACTCCTTTAAAAAGAGGATCAAGAAACTGTAAGGATTAGATTCCCTTTTCTGTAACATTATCCGTGTTCTAACCACCAAATTGTTTGGTTTTGACCGTATCCATTTGAATTGTTCATGTTAACCTGTGGTCATTTTAATTATTCTTTTGTTCAAGCTGTGATGAGTCGTCGACGATGGCAGCGCGACATCGCAATGAGGCACCTATCTGCGCTCAGCAGGGCCTCGTTGGAGACCCATGTGATCCCACTAACTCGGGTCTCTGATTCATGCTTGCTGCAGAGACAAAGGTGAGGTGGTTTGGACCGTTTGTTTATTCATGTGAGCGCAGACGACCCGCCCCCCCCCCCCCCGAAAGAGGCCACCTGGTGGCTTGAAAAGTCGCCGTCGTCATCCACGCGACAACTTTCACACAACCGCCAATGTCAACGATGCAGCGAGTTCCACCGGACGCCGATCGCTGCCGGGCCGGCTGACGGGGGGTGAGAGGGGGTGAGAGGGGTCCGCCCTGTTTGACGTGTTGGTGTCAGCTCGGGGATGCACTTGGGGTTTCGATGTGCATTGAGAACACACATCCAAACATTGTGTGATGCAAATGGTACAAACAACAGGTCAAGCGGTCTGTGTTCCACATCGTTAACGATGGAGACAAACATCAACGAAAAGTGAATAAAGAAATATTTGTGGATTTTTTGGTTTATTTAGGTTCTTCAAAGAGAACGAAGGTGGGCCTTGTGTGCTGGAAGAGAGCAGGCGTCCACATCGAAAAGGAACCTGAACCTGATACCTGCCTGATATTTGAAAGGAACATTTCCATTTCCATTTCATTCATTTTTTTAACGTAACAGCACCAGCATCCCGCGCCCTCAGTACCTCCATTTATTCTTTAACCCATTAGGTGCAAAATATGAGACCACCCTCAACACAGTTGAGAACGTCCACCCAGCGATGCTGTTGTTTTTGGGGATCTCCTCCTGTGCCACCATTAGATGACCCTCTTTGAATAGAGAGGAGCGGATACTTACCGAACTGCTCACTATGCACCGTACATGGTGGCCCTGTATCCCTTACCTGTGGTGAATAGTACTCAGGTTCTATTGTACCTGCAGATATAGAGACGGGGGCCTGGGCCCACCCCCCCCCCCCCTCGGTGATCCGGTGTCCTGCGCTCTCAGGTTTCCTTCAGGGAAACCCAGGTATCTTTTGGGGTTTTTTTTGGGCCGGCACTATGTGTGACTTCCTGTCTGTGGCAGGGAGAGGACCGGGTGGGGGGTGGGGGGGGGGGACGCTCCAGGGACAGGGGGACAATCGGCCTCCCCTTGGGTTTCTTTTCTTTTTGTTTGGCTGGTGCTGTTTTTTTTTTTAAACAAGGAGATGTGCAGGTGCGTGTGTGTGTGAGTACATACGCAACAACCTGTGGCAGAATAAGGCTCATTGTTGAAACTTGTTGCACTTTGCCTGATCTGTATCTTTTTTTTGCTGAAGCCAGAAGGCATTACATCACTGAAGAAAAAAAGCAAAATGATCTTTTATAACAGCGACCAACGGTCATAAAAACACTCAAAACTACTGTGAGTTTGGAACACCAGAGCTTTTTTTACCCCTCGAAACTGCATTTACACGTCAGTGGTCCTACAGACACGTGAAAAGTAAACCTATGATCCAGGCATTATTTTTGTATTTCACTCCTGCTTACTTCAGTCAGTGTTGAACGCCACAATGTAAACAACCGAATAAAGTCAAAGTGACCCCCTTTCTCCTGCAGCTCCAATGCACGAACGGAGTCAGTTAGTGCAGATTTACCTCACTACGCCTCCGCAACTCTAAAAATAATGGACTGTACACGCGGCCTAATAATGAACAACACATTGAGTGAGCGCAGAGGTGTCAGCACCGCGTGAAATGCGACACCGCGCTATAAATCAGAGGTGATGTGCAGTGCGACGCAGACCCACAAATCTACTTGTAGAAAGAAGACATTGGCCTTTTTAAAAAAAAAAAAAAAAAAAAAAGAAGGGCGAGGTTTAAACCCAAAGCTCTTGTAGATGCAGTGGCTTTGCCAGTTGTGACAGGCTGAATCGCAATCAGTGGAAATGTTGGATATTGCCCAGGGCAAAGACTTGTCAGTCAGGGAACTTTGCTGGATAACGGGTGCAAAGTGCAGAAAATCAATCTATATTTGAAATCAACACTATAAGTCACATGTTAAAATCACTTTTTCTAAAGTACGTTTGGGCATTTAAACAAGGTAAAGGTTTCTAATAAAAGCAAAATAACGTAGCACTGGCAGTGTTTGTGTACTTGTGTAAATGTTTCTGTCCTGCTCATTTGAGATCAGGGTAAAGGGTTGTCATGTTTTCCTCACCCTGAGAAAGCTGAGCGCGTCCCCGTGGGACTCCGGTAAAAGGGGGGGAAACTTAAAACGATCCCCAGTTACCGTGGCGTAGGTTAAAGCATCCTCCTTTCAGAGCCAGGCGGGAGACAAATGGGTTCCCACCGGCAGGGGAAGGTCAGCTCTCCTGGGGGGCTCTCCACTATTCTCCCAGAACGAGGTGTGCTAGAAAAGAGTTTGTCCTTGGGTCCAGAGTGAAGAAAAGGCCCCCACCCATAACCTCCCTATTTGCCTCCTTCCATGCGCACAACAACATGCACCATCCCTCTCTCTCCAACACACACACACGGCATCAACCTCCTAATGGAGGTAACAATGTCCGTGTTCTTCTGAGCCCCCACACCCATGTGCCTTTTGTTTCGGGGGGGGGGGGGGGGGGGGGGGGGGGCGACGTATCACTTTCCTCCGCCTCGATTGGAGAACAGCAGGCGAGCAGAATTCCATCACGCGCCCGTCACAATGCACCACGAATAGGTGAACAAGCCTTCATATACATTGTGCTGTATGGAGTGGGAGGGGGGGGGGGGGGGGGAATGGGGGGGGGGAGCACCAGCTGTGCTCCGCATGCTTTTACTTGACATTGTTCCACGTTCACCTGCTGCACGACGACGCCCGTTGAAAGAACTCGGCGTCGACAAAATGCACGAAGGGGGGTTATTTTGTGGCAGCTTGATTCTCTGCAGTCTGTTCACCTGGCTGCGTCTTTCCATTGATCTGTGCTGCTGCTCCGGATGCGAAATGTGAAAACAGCAGTTCAGTCCTTTATTGCTCTAGACTGTAAAAAATACCTTTTTATTATCTGTTAATTAACAGTCCAACTGAACATTTCTTAAATTACATTCAAATCATGTTTCTCTTTAAAATTGTTAAAGAAAATTCCTGTAAATCTATGGTTTTTGTTTGGCTGCTGCTGCCAGTCATTTGACCTTCTTTTTAGTTATTTTTTTACAGTAAAAAACATACACATAGCACAACTTTGCTGAAGTCCAAGGTCAGCACTGTATATGCTACTATAGATACAGCTGCACAATCTCAGAACATGTGTAGTCTCATAGAGCAATTGTCTGTTTATAGCATAGTGTGTACGGGTGTAGGAGGGGGGGGGGGGGGGGGGGTGATTCGAGTGGATAAAATATGATCCCATTAAGCAGCACCCCCCCTCCGTCACCCCCAAAGGCCATAATAACTCTCTTCTCCCGCAACCCCCCCCGCCCCCTTTCTCCTCTAACCATCTCTCACAATGTCTGGACACCTGCCAGGTCCCACAGTCGTTACACTAATGAGCACCGACAACCTCAAGTCAGTCTGACACACACACACACACATTAACAGTGTGTAGAACTTTGTTTCTGATACACACACACACACACACAGACACAGACACACACATACCACGGGTATGTTTTTTTTTCTTCTTTACATCTGGTTTGAATCAGTGAATGAATCTTGTTAACTGACTAAAATAGAGGCCCGTCGTTGGAAACAATTCTCATTTGTCTGTTTGTTCAGTCACTTGAAAATGTCCCTGGCGTAGCTGCTCCTGCACGACACATTTAGGAGTTTTAGTTTCCTATCCATTGTTTACACACACTTGCAATCCTCCAGTTTTTTTTTTTTTTTTTTCATTGCGCTCTCCCACTTTCCTCCTGGGGTCAAATCCGGCCCGTAATTCTCACTGATTCACGACCAATATCCCGTCTCCTTATTCGTTCCTGGCACAGTACGCGTACAATGGGTCGTACAACTTAGCTGTTTCCGCCCCCCCCCCCCCGCGACGACGATGCAGCTACACCCGCACATACCTCCTCGTCCTCCTAACCCCCCCCCCCCCCCGCCGCCCCCCCGCACAGGAGTCACAGCAGCAGCAAAGGAAACGTAGAACTCCCAGTTAACATTGCAACCGTATCCACCGAAAATGTGCACGGGAACACTACTGTGAAATGCATCATGCTGTCGTTTGGGGGGCAAAGGTTGAGCAGGGTTCCAAAAAGAAGTGGACATTTTTTTTTAGCAGGTGGCTTTATACCATACCATACCTGAGTGGATCCTACCACCTGCCCAGGTAGATGCGTGTGAGCCAAGAGAGAGAAAGTATCCTTAACAAATGGTTCCTTTTGAGACTTCTGAGATGCACCTGACGTCTCACCCTTCTGAAAGTGACTTTGAGGAAACTGGTATTTGTTTAATTTCTCGGGGGGGGATTGACTAAATCTCACAAAACAGATTTGAAAGTTTGAAAGAAATTTGAAAAATCGGAGGGGAACCGGCGACGAGAAAACTCACACCAAGCCTCGTCTCTCTCCCTTTGACGCGGGGGGGGGAACTTCCATGAGCGAGACACCCGCCGGGCCCCCCGAAGACATAGAAACACGACCCGAAGAGACGGCGCGCTTCCTGGCGCGGGCACCGGCCCGGGAGAAAGGTAAGTAAAGTGTCTGCTGTGTGTGTGTGTGTGTGTCTGTGTGTGTGTGTGTGTCCGGACAGGCTACACCCTCAGGAGTGTGCCACACCACGGCAACCCTCTTTGTGGGAACAATACCACCTGTCGCTCAGGGGGCTCCCAGACAATGGAGGCCAGATGGGGAGCAAAGGGGAGTGGAGGACGCAACCGAATGCCGACCTAAGCAGGGGAATCAAATCAAACTCTTGAGGTATTCTGATGCCAGGAGCCTATGGCTTTATTGTTCATGAGTGTGTGTGTGTGTGTGTGTGGGTAATACAGTAAATGGCCATCTGTCTGCCTGTCCCTTTAACCTCTCTTTGTCCGTGGTTCTTTGTTTATTTGTCCCTCTTGCTCTTTGATACACATACATGAGCAGGAGATAGGGATTTTGTTGTTTGTATTTTTTTGATTACTTCATATGCTGAAACATTCTTTTCCACTGATTTATGCCTTTCCAAACTCCTGCATCCTCTGTCTTCTCAACCCTAGTGTGAGACCAGTTGTCTTCATCATTCAACTCTGCAACTGCAGTTACGTACCATTAGTGCCAAGCCACTGAATCAAGCTCAATTAGCATCAGTTAGTCAGAGTAAGTGGAATAAAAAGTGAAAGTCATCACGTGAAAGCAGAAGTTGCCCTTTGGCCCGGTGCAAGGCAACAGAAGGGTTCGGTCACGATTCACTTCTTCAGCCGTCCGAGTCTTTGTCTTGGTCTTTGTCTTCGGACCCATCCTTCATTTCCTCTCTGGAGTCTCTCAGCGTCTGCGTCAGGGACCCCCTCCTCTTTTCTGAAGATACAGGATGTAAAGAAATGCTCGAGGATCAGCCGGATGAACCCTCCACTTACTTCTAGACATGAAACCTGTCGTTCCTTGTTCCTAGAAAGCTTTAAACATTTTGGGGAAATTGCTGCTTGTATATTTAATGTATTTTCTTAGTATTGCACTCTGAATCTCTGCTGATGTGTTTTGAAAAATAATTATAATTATAACACACTTTCTTGACTGAGCAATGTGTGGAGAGTACATTTCAAATGAAGCAAAAATAATGGAGAATATGGGATGGCTTTAAGGCACCACTGCATGCAAGTTCTATATATTTCAGCCCATCGGCCACTTCAGTTATTCTCTCTGCAGAAGGTAAGACTGAGGCCTCGGGGCGAGGGGTCATTTCAGGCGGTTTATCCAATAATTAGACTGGCACGAATTCCCAGTTCCCATAACGTGTGATTGAAAGAAATAGCATGTAGAAGAAGTGAAATGTTTTTGTTCCCTTTTTCTGCCTCTTACAAAATCCAAGCCATCGCCGACCCGCACGCCACGCCGCCATCGGAGGAACAGGAGTGAAGGACGAAGAGAACGAGAGAATGTGGGAACTGGAGGGTTTTCTGCCCAGTCGGGGTCGCCATCTGCTCTTTATCCACTCTGGCACCAAGCCCTGGTACCTAAACCCCCCCCCCCCCCCCCCGCCCCACACACACACACACACACACACGCACACACACAAACACACACATTGCATGCATAGTATACTTGTTAAGCAGATGTGCAATGCGCTGAAAGAGAAGGAGCCAGCAATGCACCTTAACAACAAAAAACCTGACTATTGGTTGCATTGCTTGGGTGTGAGGGTGTGTGTGTGTGTGAGGGTGGGTGTGTGTGTGTGTTTTTGTGCACGGTGATGTTGTTTTTTTAGAGGCTCACATGCACAGAACGCGTTTGTCTTGTTAGAACCCCTCCGTTCGTCAGACACTTCTTTCGGCTTCAAACTAGTTACAAAAGAATTATTCACCGAAATAACACATCGAAAACACCCGATGAAGTAAAACTTCTGCTCAGAATCATAAAATAAACAGCGGGGCTTAAAAAGTGTTCTGCGATTCATTCTGACTTTGCGAGTCCAACGGTGAGGAAAAAGAAGATTGATTGCTCTCCAGCTCCATGGTGACAAGCAGAGTTGGCATTAGAAACCAATGAAGCACAGCTTGCATAGCAGCTTATGGCTGGCCCCCACATCTGTGACCGATCACAACATTTGGCTAAAACATCCTGTTGTAACATAATTCTGAAAAACAATGTGAAAACGAGTTATGTCGAAAGACGTTTTGAGAGAAAAAAGCCTAAATGTGTGTCAAAAAATGTCACGGAAGAAAAAAAATGTCAGGAAATATTCGCTTGAAAAAGTTTTGGAAAAAGGGGCGTCGAAATATTTGGTTGAAAATGTTTTTTGGGGCCTTTTTCTTGTCCTTAAAAGCGGACAAATCCTCAGCTGTGTGATTGCAGAGCGTAATCGGTCTGAGTCGGATAATCTCATCATGTGGTTAAACCCCTTAGCTCTCGTTTTACATGTAATCAGATTCCCTGCCTGTCACCCGGCCCCCTCCGCCAGGGTCATTCGTCATTTAGCAGTCGCATTGTCTGACGTGAACTCCTTCTTTCAAAGATGTGATATTGAGAACACGTATTACTTACAGGGACTATACTCATTGCTTAGTATTCTGTTCCTCATTGTTCCAAGTGCATTAAAAGCAAAGCAGAACAAACCATAGAGGTTCTAATTCTTCTCCACAACAAATTAGTGTCATTTAATGTTTCGTGTTTTACACAACTTGTGCCTCTGCTCACTTGAAATGCTCTGAACTTCCGCCTGAAGCGTGTGAGGAAGCATCAGGTGCCTCAGGAACCAATCACACACCGGCGAGAAACAAACCCAAAACAACGCTGAGCACAGTTGTCCACAGACGCCACACGACAGCACGTCAATGTTGTTGTTTGTTCGAGGTTTGTGTGTGACTGTGTGTGTGTGTGTGTGTCGTTAACCCTTGTGTTTCTTGAGAGACCACCCAGATGTTTGTGCGTGTGTGTGTGTGTGGCCCGCAGGCTGGCATTGTGTTATGTGTTATCTATCCACTCCAGCCCGTCCATTTGCACTGCTAAGACAACAATCCCCTTTAGCGGTGGGTGGGGAGAGGGGGGGGGGGGGGGGGCTGTATCACGTCCCCATGGTAACGCACAGCTCCAGAAATGGAGGGATGCTTTGGCTTTTGGCTTCACGTCCCGTTAATGACCCTCGGGGCCCCGCTTGCCCTCTGTTTGGCCAAAAGACCCCGTCGGTTGGTGCGACGTGGCCGTCCGGGTAACTTGATTTTGTTTCCAGAGGCTCTTGCAACCGCCCTCAAACGGTTTGGAATATCTGTGGAAAGTCCTTAAGACACATTATAGAACATCCCTGCTCCATATACTGACAGGAGTCAATTACGACTGGCTCTATCATTTTTTTTAAATTGAATGAAATTAACAAACATATTTCATCTACCCAAGAATAGATTCAAATCCACCAAATACACACTACGTCTTCAATATTCATTTTATAATTTATTTCCTCAAGTTCATTATCCAATGACCTGTTCATTTGTGTTGCTTTTAAATCTCAAATGTACGTACAGTGCACATGGCTGTGAGGGGAAGAAGATTATTTCCCGTTAACTGACCATCACCTTGATATTGAGCTCTGACGTGACAGTCTGCAGGGACACACAAAGAGTCCCTTCTTCTTTGTAACATTGCATTCAACACGTTGGTCCTCTGCACGGGATGCATGTTCAAAGATGGAAGGAGAAAGCGCATTACATGGGAGTTTCAAAGGGCGAATACACACACACACACACACACACAAGCACCTCTCACACACCTGTGCAAACTCTCCCTCTGACTTCCTCCCTCCAAGTCACACACACACATTTCCTGTGGGCCCGTACACTGACCCGTCTGTTCTCCAGGGCGTTGGCTGCCGGGTACTTGGTCAATGTGTACCCAAGTGTGTTGCTTCAGCGGTCTGAGACACACACACACACACACGGACACACACACAAGGTAATCCACATAGAGCTGAGTGTGAGGACAATAATACATTTTCGGGGTGATGGTCAGAACTTCAATGAAACAATGTCAAAGTTTTTCAACTTGAACTTTTTAAAAACCTTTTAGACATTGAGGGCCCGTTTAAAATGGACAGCATTTATTGAGCGGATGGACTTATTTGCACAGCAAATAAACATAAAAGCACAGGATGGAATGCTGGAAGCTTCAGTGGCGAGAAAGAAGCGCACGCATCACGAGACGGCGTTTGGTACGACAAACGTCATTCACACCTTCCAATGACTCTCGACTGTCCATCAGGTGAGTAAAATCTCAGAGTCCCTTTTGGGCACATACACTGATTATTGAACTGAACAGCTACCAGGCCCCTAAAAAATATTTGGTAAAGTCAACACTGCAAAGACGCAGTCATACGGGTCCAAATACAAGGGAACAACCCTAAAAGGTCATACTTCCCTGGTGTGTGATCCATGTCACAAGGCCCTGTTGGATTCACCGCTGTATCCGCACAGCTGGGAGGGAGAGGAAGGAGCCACACACACACACACACACACACACACACACACACACACACACACCACCTCCACTGGAGGTGGTGTGTGTGTGTGTGGACGACGCGGCCGTGAAAAATCCAAACAGAAAACGTTGTGTTGCGGTCGACGTCTCACGTTTGACACCGACCCAACATCTGTCCACACCACACGGGTGACGAGACGCACCACCAACAAGCAACGGACGCACACACGGAAAACGCACACAGAATGTGAGACGAGGCTTTAGTCTCTAGAAAGAGGGAAAATGCTTTTGTTAAAGTGACTATTGATCATCACTTTAACTCAGCTGTGGAGAGAATGAGTTTTCCTTTTGGTGTCTACATACAATCCCACAGTATTTGACTTCCTTCTGACCAAGACAACATCTTCCTCTGACCCGACCTCTGACACTTCCCCTCGGCATCACCTGCCATAAACGCCCGGCGTTTGAACAAGGCATTCCTAGTGGGGGGGCGAAGCAACAATCTGTATCAAGAGGCAACAGCGGCTGGAACCGACCCCCTCGCTGATTTATTGTGCTCATACGAGATGTGTGTGTGTGTGTGTGTGTGATGATTGTGTGATGATTGTGCATGTGTTTGTGTATGAGCTGATTTAAGGGCTGGGGGGGGCGGGGGTTGTAGAGCAGTGCTGGAATCCAGCTGGCTCCAAAGCTAGCTAACCATCAACTAGTAATGAGTCAGTAAAAAGAGAGGCAGACATGATGGCTGGATGGACTCACAATGGCAGATAATAACTAGACGGACTGAACAAAACAAACAGAAAAAAAACTGAAACAATTAAATTCTTTCTGAAATTCTTTGTGAATCATTTCAAGGTGCTAAAATGCTAATTTGCACTCTTTTGTTACCATTTGAAGCTGCCTGGTTGTTAAATACATTTTAAATGAATGATATCTTTGTTTAAAGGGGCTGAAATTCTTGCTTGTGGTAAAAAAATTAAATTAGCAAATTTAGTCATTGAGTCAAAATACCCGTTATCTTCAGTAAATTTCCTGGGTGGACATTTTTTTTCTGAAGAAAGTGAATTTAAGTGTGTTTTGAGGATAGATGGAGGCTGATGGAGGAGAACTCACTGAGATGTACGTGTGGTGAGAACCACGCTTTCCTCATTTAAATACACACATCATCTCGAAATACTGAATATTACCGTAATGTTCTGAATTCGTGAAAAAGCTAAAAGTCCTGCACACATCACAGCTAATCCTCCAGGAAAGGATGGGAGAGTTGTTGTAAATTTGTCACACACTCAGCGGGGGTGGGGGGGGGGGGGGGATTCGCTTGGTGGTGGGCTTGGAGAGCGGTGAAGGTCATTCTACAGGAAACCAGCCTGAGCTCCAGTACAGGAAAGAGGACGCCATTATTTTGGTGTCGGAGGGAAGGTTGTGTGTGTGTGTGTGTGTGTGTGTGTGTGTGTGTGTGAGCGAAAGAGAACAAAAAGCTCTTGCGCAAAGTGTCGACATCATTATGTGGTCGAGTCAATTCAATTTGAATTTATATAGCAGCAAATCAAAACACAAATCACAGGGTATCATGTGACACTTCAACCGAGCGGGTGTAGAACGCAGTGTTTCATTTGCAGAGACCTAACGATCCCTCACCAGCGAGCAGTGGAGCAACCGTCAAAAGAAAAAAAATAAAGTCAGGAAACGTACAGTAATACCCTGTAAATGTTTTACTTTATATTATCGTGTGTGTATTAATTAATGTAGGGCTTGTTTTTTGCGTAGTATTATCTGTGATACTTTTAATGCATTTAAACTTGACTGCAAATAACAGCATCTTTGAAAAGAGAAAAAAAAAACAGAAGCTGCCATGAGTTGTGAGAAAATACAGGATACATTTCTACATCTTTTGTTGAGGGACAGTTCAGATTTGTTAACCTGCGCTGGCTCGTCTTTCCCAGGTGCCGTTCGTTCACGCTGTGGTTCCCTGTCGTGGCAGATGGTCGATACACAGAGACACGAAGGATGGCGTCAAAACATGAAGAACAAGGATCCTGTTTCAACCTTGAAATGTCTCCACTCGTCTGCTGAAGAAGGACAGGCTTCATTCTGTTAGTACAGTGCATCTCTCTCTCTCTCTCTCTCTCCTGAAACTGATTGCTGCCAGGTACTATTGTCTCTGACCTGTCAATCAAGACCCGATGTGAGTCACGACAAATTGGACGACAATGTACTAAATTAACATCACGCTGTATTGCAATTAAGAACATAAACTTTACAGAGGTAATAAATCAGGTGAGGGGCGTGGTAAGTTTCTCCAAACTTGCAACCAGAGGAGTGTGCGCCCCCTAAAGGCCATTAGCGAGAATGCCAGTTGAAGGTCGCCGCACAATTTAGACCAGTTCTGGAATGAATCTATACCCCTAACGTGCAAACTTGGCTTGTGTGAACCACGCTAGAAAGCTAGAAAGCCACAGAGCGGATACACTCCTATTTGCTACTACCAAGACAAACAAAAAACTCTTTCCCCAACAGAATAATTAAGAGCAAAGCATATTTAATGCTTTTTGGGGATGGAGCACAAATGGCCGCTGGGGTGTACAGTGAAACATTCAGCCCTTTCACATCTGCACAGACAATAGTGCTTGCACTTGCTTTTTTTTTCCCTCTCTCTCTACCTCCCAATCCTCTCAACCCCCACTGACTTCCTTCTTCCCTTGTGTGTGTGTGTGTGTGTGTATGTGTGCGCGTCAATAAGCGTGTGCATTCCCCCCACCCCCCCCACCCCTCCCCCCCCCCTACGGCACAACGCTTGCCATTGGTTGGGCCGGGTTTTGTTGGAGGGAAAATAAAAGGGGAGCGATCAGCAGGGAGGGGGGGGGGACGAAGCAGGGGCAGATAGTGCTGACTCAGCCACTCGGCCCCATTGTTCTCCCGGGCCTCGTAACCCTACACCTCCCCCCCGCTCGCAGCCAGACGGGCCCACTGGAACGGGCCAACAAGTGCTGGAGCCGGCGCGACTGCGGCGTTAAACGGCTCTGAAAAGTCTTATCGCTGCCTCCATTAGGCCGCCGAGTTCTCACAATGAGAGAACTCGGCGGCCCGGAGTCACAATGCACACAGGGCCGCTCAGGTCGCTGCATCTCGGGCCGAGTCCGAGGGAGGTATTATGGTCATAATAAAGCTTATTTTATGTGCGGTTGTTGTACCTGTCTGTTGTGCTGCTTAACAGGACACACACACACACACACACAGTTTTTAACCAGTTAACCTTCGACCAAAGATTTATTTTTCTTTGTTTAGGTGCCAAGAAGAAACAAATAAAAGGGATTCACAAGAAAAAGGCAAACACTAGGGACATTCTTTTGTATGGTATAGAAGTAGTTTTGCTGTTGTGTTAACTTAAAACAGACATTAAAACATATGTTTATGCAATGGTCCCACTCAGATTTCAAATCTTCTTTTTAAAGGGGTTCCTGGCAAAAAGTTTTAAGCACAAAATGGCATAAAAGAATAAATAAAGTAATGAGTACCAAACAGCAAATGTTCTGTGTCGTTGTATTGTCAGTTAAAACAGTTTGTATGTGTCATTATCTGTTTGTATTTGTGCGTGTGTGCTTCTAATGTGATCTGATTTACTTCCCATTCATTATAGCGATTTTGAGAAGAACAATTGCATATTGAACTTAAGAAGAAGAAGAACACATCGAACCACCTTGATTGTTCCAAATGTAGCATCTCTTTTGCGATTGCGTGGAAATAAACACCAATCGAAGGCACAGCAAAACCCCCCTGAACCCTTCGACGAGATTTACAGCCGTCCCCGGCAGGCTTGTGAAAAACCTGTAAACACGTCGTGCCCCCGATTCCACAGGAGCAGATACACCTGGGAGCGTTGACGAGACGGACGACCAGGTGACACGCCGAGGATCCACAGGGGCAGTAACGGGATCCCCGGGGTTAACTCGGCCATTTAGATCCCGCGGCTGATAGATCGCTTGCGCCTGCTGAGTTAAGTGTGCTTCAGAGGTGTATGGAATGAAGCTGAATAACGCGTTCTGTGTGTCACTCTCATTTTGCATCGTTGTGGGGGGGGGGGGAGGGGGGAAGAAGGGAGTTGTTAAAACCATTTTGTCACTTCTGTTTCTGTTCGGCCTGCGATGCAGCCAGACGACAAAAAACGTCCCAAAACCTACAGGAGGAAATCAGTCAAAAGAGTCACGCTCCCAAAAGGTGATTTAACTCGGCGACCCGAGAGCAAGGAAGACAACGCAAAAATTCTCCATTGAAACCGTGAGAGCAGGGACACCCGAAGGTGTAGAAATGTTTCCGCCCGCCTCTCCGGATACGTCCACCCTCAGCGGCTGTGAACACGTCACATGTGAAAAAAAAAAACAACCTCCAGCTTCCAGGCCCTCATAGGCGGGACTTTGTCTGCCCCGTGACGCCCGGACAATTAGCTGCTTTTCCCCATGTGAGACAATCGTTTCCCCTGAGCCCACGTTTATTAGATTCCGCCCCGGTGGCATGAATATGGAGGACGGCCGGGCACTGGGGTGGGGGGTGTGTGGTTGGGGGGGATTTGGGGGGGGCACAATGCCCTGCTCCTGTCCGTGGGTGGAGGCTGCACATCGAGCCTGGTCATAATTGCAAAGTTCTGCCCACTGATCCTCCACCAGACAACAGGGCTCTTTCAGCCCGGGCCCCGGAGCAGCGCCGTGCGCTTGTGCGTCCTGAGAGCGCGTTTTTTTTGCTGAGGAGGGAAACCATTTACACGTACTGCTCATCTTCATCGTGTTTGCAATAATTACATCCGATGTCTAACTCCTGAGCCTAAAAATAGTAAATGCTCCCTGTACACTCATTTGACTTCCCCCCCATCTTCTTCCCCTCTCTCCCCTTCTTGGATCAGGGGGGTACAATCAGCTGGCTGGCCCCCTCTTTTTTATCCCCATGTTCCTTCAAAGAGTCAAAGCGGGGCCTCTCCAAGGTATTAAATATCTTTATTAAACTGCTGCTTTGGGGGGGGGGCTCACCCTCAGCCACCCCCCCCCACCACCTCTTCCTTTTCTGCCGTGTACACCCCAACCATCCCCACCGACTTGTCCCCCCCGCCGCCTCCCCTTCAAAGGCTGCAGCCATGCGGCTTCTGCAGGGCGACCCGCTGCGCTGCGAGATCGTGCACAATGGCCCACGTCGGGGTCCCCGCTGCGTTAAACCAGGAAAGCTCCACCGCACTCGGCTGGGCCACATCTGACGGGAGGGGGGCTTGGGGGGGCGACCAGGAGGAGTGGGTTTCGTAGGCCAGCTGTGTCGTGGTTTACTGACTGCCATCAAAAGACAAACTTTGCAGTATCCGAATTCTTCCCGGCACGCACGCCAACAAATGTTCTTCGCCCAGGAACGCTCTTTGAACAGATGGCTGCTACACATTTGCAGGCTCGACACCCCTCGCTCTCTCCCTCCCTCTCTCTCTCTCTCTCTCTCTCTCGTTCCCGACTTCTTCTTCGGTGACGGGCAGCAAGTCACCTGCCACCGCAGTGACGTCTCGAGGAAAGGAAATGGCGAGCTGCCGCGAAATATCACAACCACGTGGCCTCATTACCCCGACGGAACCCTTAAACAAATCTCCTCACTTCTTCTCACACTGCAAAATGTTTCACCTGTAAACAAAACCCATTCATTTTCTCGTCTGGCACAACCCGGACGTACCGTGCACAGGTAAGGCGAGTGTGGAGGAGTAAAATTGCCTGAGCCGGAAAAAGCTGCGACGACGGAGCGAGCGAGAGATAGCGATCAAATCAGTGCAGGCCCCCCCCCCCCCCCGAGGTGAAAAACACCTGTGTGGGTGAGTCAGAGGAGCAGCAGAGGCTTTCATGGAACCACACTCTGAGAGACGTGTCTCTTCAAGCCGCTGACGGATTGGCACACTCACGGAGAGTATTCACTGGAACAATTCCTGTTGGAGGAGTGTAAGCGGAGATTCATTGCATCAGACATTTCGTTTTGGCGTTGAAGCTTTTCGGACCCGAACGAGTAAATTGAAGGTTTAAAAAAAAAAAACACCACAATTTCACACATAGATTTTCGACGTTGCGGTTAAGCTGCCGTGTGTCTCCCTCGTTATCCACAACCGCTGGAAGCCGTGACAGACTCAAGGCCTTCACCAGATGACGTCAGTGAGCCCCTGAGGGTTCAGGGTTTAAGGCCCGGGGGGGGGGGGGCGGACATTAGGATCGGACCCATTGTCTGCGCGCACAAGTCACGCAGAAATCCCTGCACACACACTTTTTAGTTTCTGTCACATTGTGAGAGCTCAAGTTGCTTTTTTATCACATGTATAGAATATCATTGGTGAATGAATGTTGGCAGTTTGATGGATTACAAAAGGTCAATAGAGCCACTAAATAACAAGAAAATCAGCATCAATAAAAATGACCTAGATGGCTCACAGATGGTTTTATCTGCTACTTTACATCATGTACAGGGATATCTGACTAACATTACCCCAAATATAAAGATTTTAAAATAGTCAAATCTAATAGAAATACTATAGAAAATACATTTGAACAAACGCTTCCAACATAGAAAAGAACATCTGCACAGATTTGAGGCTTTTGATTATTTTTTTGGTGTTTTGTATGAACTCAGAGTCAAAGGCACCACAGCCTTCTAACAACTGCGTCATCTTCACCACATCTCAGCGTTTAATCCAGCCGGGGACAATTTTTTTTTTTTTTTTTTAATTTTTCTCTTGTTGACTGACTTGTTCCAGTGTGAAGTGGCTGCTTGTAAAACTACACTTTCCAAGTCGCCTCCCCCCACACGGCCGGTCGCAGCGCACTCTTTGTCCACCACAATGTGAGCTGAGGACACAAAGGCACCACTGCAAACCCTGAGGTTTTTTTTCTTTCTTTTTTTCGGGGAGCCGTCTGTCACTCAAAACCCATTGTTGACATGCGCAGGGCTCCGAGGACAAAGGCACTTTGTGTGAGGAGAAGGCCTGGGACACACCCTGCATCTCCTCCACCTCTTATCTTCTCTCTTTTTCTCTCATTTTCATTTGTTTTTGTTGAATCTTTTAGACTGAGATGCTTTTTTTTTGGACTATGGATTTTTTAAATATGTAAAATATTTTTTATTAGCTCAGTGTGTCTCTGTTTGTGTATCTCTCGGGGGGAGCGTTGATGATCTAACTGCTAACATGCGAGCAACATGCTAGCACTGGTTCTAACGAAGCTATTTGAGCATCTTTCTATTCATACTCTAAAGACTGGAATTCCACATTTCATCCAATGTATGAAAAAGGTTGCTAATTTGTTAGCTTGGTCGCTAATGGCGCTTTAATAAATGGGAGATTTTTGGTTGCAATGATCCGATCTGCAAGACACTCTAGTTTTTGTGCAGCATTTTGAACTCCAGGAGAAAACAAACTTGTCTTGCAACAGACCGTTTTAGTTTGTTTTCTCCTGGAATTTTTTCGACCAAGTGCACGAACAGTCAAAAAACAATATGTTTGGTTTTTATTACTTGACCCCTATGAAAGTGAGTTTTAAAAAAAAGATGTGCAAATTAACCAAGACAAGGACCCCCAAAGAGTCTCTTTAAATGTTGCTGCTGCAAGGAATTGTGGGTCAGCCTTAATGACGGTCCTCTATTCTTTATGCTAAAAGACGTCAGGCATCTCGTCCTCAGCATTCAGGGAACAGCCAACAGCTCTTATTGTGGCAAACGCACAATACTTGAGGGTCATTCTGGAAATTAGTTCTGGTTTGCTGCCCCTCACTTCCTTGAACAAACATTTGCAACCAAAAGCTAGAAAACATTGAAGCTTCCACCCAAATGTTTGAGCAAAACAATACAGTCTAAACCTTTTTTTAACCTGTCCACATTCATTTTAATGGCAATAGATGTTACTACTGCTAAACGAGATATCAAAACATATTAAAAAGGCTTTTTTGCATCGATGTGCGTGTCCGTTAAACTCAGCATCCTAAACATTTTTTCTTGATACCTTCTGAGTTTGTGGCTCCAGCTTCTTTGTTTCTCCACAAGCCTGTAACCAGAGCAGCAGGTCAAAACGAATAGTGTTTGGGATTGTTCACAAACACAGGCAGTCTGGCTGTGTAGGCATCACAATCCTGCCCTCTGACCCCGATGACATCATGCGACTGGCTCTCGTGCGTCTTTTGTGAACCGAGGAGGTCAAGATTATTCAGTGGACTTTCAAATAAGCGAAGAGTAAGTGTCTGGGAGCCAGAGGCTCTGGACAATTATGTGCTTTTGCTGTGGGAGGTGCTTTCTGCATGTATGTGTGGTCAATGCTATTGACATGGTGTGAGTCAGTGAGTGTAGGCGAGTGAAGGACACACGTGCACGTTGCGATATGTGTGTGTGTGTGTGTGTGCATGTGTATCATCCGCCTGGGATCGCTTTTCAATTGTAAGTTTGCATCTGATACGCATTCCTAAAAACCCCGATAGCGCCATTTGTCTCATGTTTCTTTGTATCCATTAAAATGACATCATTTAGTTATGTATTATGGTCATTTACGTAACAGTCCTAGGGAACTTGTAACAAAAGGTCGACAACACTTGAGACAACATGACATAAGTTAATAAAGTGGTTTACTTAACGACTTCATTTTACAAAATAGACTTTAACACTTGCTTAATTAATACAGAATAAATCAACAACTACACAACATTGCGCAATATATTTATTACAAAGAGCTACATAAAGGAAAAGAATCATACAATTTACAATAAAACAAAAAATCATATCACCAGACCTACTTAAAACTGCGTTACCCTGGTTTCTGGAACACAACAAAAGGATCAGACATGAGGCGCACAAACAGCAAGTTTGTGTCTGTCCTTTGACATGACACAACATGTTTTTACACAAAAAAAAGTTGGTTTGACCTCAAAATGACCCAAAATATTTGCGTCAATCAACCTCTCCAACCAAACCTCCTCTTTTGTCCGTTTGTGTTCCTTAGATGAGAAGTGTGTGCGTGTTGGGGATGTGACTCCCGACCTGGAAACGTATCACTCTGCTGTTAAACTTGAGACTGTATGGAGTCACTGGAGTGCAGATCAAAAGTACACCAAGTAGGGCGGTCACTCCATCATGCAATGATATAGTCTCCCTTCTCCTTGTCACATGATTTTACTTACCACACCTGCAGATCCCGTACATATATTTGAGCAAAGTCCATTCATCTGCAGGAGAACATTGTGATTCCCTTGATTGATTCTCCACACAGACGCATGCACACAGAGCCTTGAAGCCCTATTCATGGCCAGAGGCACGAGGAGCCCTCACTGGCTTCTCCTGGCCCTTTGAGTCAACAGGGGCAGGAGGTCAAAGGTCAAACCTGCTTGAACGATGCCCAAGGAGAGAAGGGGAGTGTGGGAGGGTGACGGGGCTGAGGGTAGGAGGGGGAGTTCACCGGTGGGGGAGAGGGGGGGTGGGGGGTGGGGGGGGAGAGCAAACAGAGGGGGAGATTTATTTTGGCGGGAAAATGGAGACGGACTTGGAAAGTCACCTCTTGCAGACAGACGGTGAGTCAGCGTCTGCCTCATCCCCCCCCCCCACCCTCCCCCCCCGGCCTGCAGGCTCTGAATCACACTCACATGCTCATACGCAACCTTCGGGGCTATAGAGGTGTGCATATAGACATATGCACGCGCACACAGACACGCACACAAACCACACCCTGAAAGATCACACACACTCACACAATGGCTGCAGTTGCCCTCCTCCTGCAGACACACTTTGAAATGATGTCATTGGTTTTTTCCCCTAATTTGGCACACGGGCATGACTAAACATTTTGTGTGTGTGTGTGCAGATGTGTGTGTGTGTTAAGTTGACCCATAAGCTCAAGGTCCACATGAGCCATGATGTCACTTATCACTGACTAATCCTCTCTGAACCATTTGAACCAAATAGGACATAGAGCGGGAAGGAGGGGGAAACTGGAGGGAAATCTTGACTCTAGCTTTGTTCTGTGTGCATGTGTCCCTGTGTGTTTTGTGTTCGTGCACAACCATTGCCCCCTGCCACCACAAACTTATACACGTGCACAGTGTAGTGTCTTTAATTAGACAAACACCTAGTACTTATTGTGACAACTTAAAAAGAAACACAGGTATGTCTCTTCCGCACAAAAAAACTAGTACTGGTAATAGCTTCCCCCACAGGTACATTAGCTTAAAGGGCAAATACGCGCGCATTTATAGGTTAAATACTTCCACTAAATGAGTGTATTAACACATCGCCATCACCTCCACTTCAGAGAAGCGATCAGAGCCCAGGGCCAGATTCAACATCCCCTGGACCCCAGTCTGGGAAATGAACTCACAGCTAAATCCATGACATGACCCACTAGGCATGAAAGCCCTCATAGAGCGGGCCTTTCAGCCAAAAGGGGGGGGGGGCAGAGGGGGTGGGATGTCCAGCGCGGCAACGCAGGTGCACTGAAAACTGTGGGCATCGGCGTGGCACCTTACGAAATAGTCCGTTTTTTTTTTTTTTTGATATTTGCTGGTGTCGAGATCGTAAGAGGTCAGGGAAACGTTTTCAAAAAGAGTAGATAACTATCCATCCATCGGTGAATGAACATATATGTAAATAAATAGATACACATTTTAAATAGCCAACGGCTCATATGGACGTCGTGTCGGTTAATAAGAACACAAACAATTACATTTCACTTCATCTTGAGTGTGCAGAAGCTTGCAATCCCTCACTATAACATCCACACAGAAAAAAGTAGCACTGGGAGGCCGCTGCATTTATTTAACAGTGTGACTATATACTGTATGTAAATATATATGTCATTGTTCTCTCATGGGGTGAACATGGTAAATTAATCACAACATTTAACCTCCTTTTTTTAAGAGTCTATGGAGTAAAGAATCAAACAGGTGCTCTGACCAAATAGGAACATTTAGGCGTCTTTTAGTGTGCAGTTTTTCAGGTTCCTTGTTTAAAAATTCTGTTCATAGATTATTCCAAATTATTCCAGAAAGCGACAAGAACTTCATTCCCATGCATGTGCACACACCAAGAAAAACACACTGAGGCATTTGATAAGAGGACTCATCACGTATCTATAGTCAAAGATGGTTTTTTTCATAGAGGCGTCAGATAAAGGAACAACAAAGGGGATTTGGAGGACTGGGCGAAGATATTGATTGCGAGCCAAAATTTCGACACCCACTTTGACACAAAGGTCATGAATTACTATTTTAAGCGAGCTCGTGCGTTTCGCACAGTTTCCGTAGGAAGTGAAAGCACAGAACGTTGAGGAGAATCGCATTGCTCAGCACAACACAACGTTTGAGGACAGATGCACACAAACACACTGCACACACTACAAACAACAAACAAACTGCGTATCTCTCCTCTTTAGCACGAGCAGGTCTTCCAAAACAAATGTCACCAGACTGTGTGTGTGTGTGTGTGTGTGTGTGTGTGTGTGTGTGTGTGTGTGTGTGTTTGTGATGTTCACCTCCCTTTTTTCAACAAGATCTCTGTTTTTCTAGTAAAGTGATATGTTTCAAATGCTTGTCCCAAAGTGAAATCTCCGCGGGCCTCGGGTCTCATCCATCAGCACCGGGGGACACGCCCCCCCTCCTCCCCCCCCCTGCGATGTTATCTATCGTCCTCTCAAGTAATTACTGCCTCCGGGTTGCTTTTACTCTCGACTTTTTATCAACTCTTTGGCGATGGCGAGTCCCTCCATCATCCGTTTCAGCGCCAAAGGGCAGAATTATCTTCCCACTCCACAAACATTTGAGGGTATTGATGAAATCTTCAGGTTGGTTTCCAGGTGACCTCAGAGTTTTAGGATTTTATCAGGTGTATCTTGCTCGGATTCGGTAGTTGTTTGCGCTATTTCTTCCATCTGGCTCACTACAGTAACACCTTGTTCTAACTTCTGACCTTACAATAGTGCTTGGTGCTCTTTGTAATCGCGTACAAGAGTACACCTTGTATGTGAAGTGATCACACACATACGCACACACACACACACACGCACACACACGCTTCAGGAAATGAACCCCATTACCTCTACATCAAGTATGAAAAGTGCTACCAAAACAGCACAGTCACTATTTTACACAGAGTAAGCCTTTCACCGATACCATCCACGCACAATCTATGCACACACACACACACACACACACACCTCCACCCAAACAAAGAGGCAGTTCTCTCCAACAAGGGTGTGACTGAGCAGAGGTGGGTCGCTAGAGTGAGTTTGGCCTGCAGACTGTGAGTGTGTGTGAGTGTGTGTGTGAGAGAGTGTGTGTGTTCGTATTCTGCTCACCCATGCTGAGAGAGACTAAGTGGTGGAGTAATTGAAGGACACTGGTGTAGTGGTAGACGGCCTGTTACAGATCCCCCCCTCCCTCTCCCTCCCTCCCTCCCTCCCTCCCCCTCTCTCCACATTTTTTTGCAATTTTAAAAGTCGAATTTCCAAACAGCAACGTTAACCTTCTGCTCCTGTCACCTCCTTCTCTCTCTCTCTCTCTCTCTCTCTCTCTCTCTCTCTCTCTCTCTCTCTCTCTCTCTCTCTCTCTCTCTCCCTGCAGCAGCGTATTTGGGGCTTCAACCATTAGCATGTCTTTATGTTTTAGAGTGAAATGTGATCCAGACGTCTTCGGGTGAAGCAATAACTCTTTGTTAGTCACGGAAGGAAGGGAAGGGAAGGGAAGGGAAGAGGGGTCGAGCGGCGGTGCGTCTCCTGCAGGCTGAGATCGCCCCCGGTTGGTGAGAGCGGTCGGTACATCAGCATCTTCTTTACATTGGATTCATGGTGATTTGATGTGAAAGACGGGCAGTGATATAAATACCCTGAACTAAAAGTGAAGGCAGATTTAATTTTTTTTTACCTCCTGCACGACGGAGGCATATGTACAGAATAGTGAACTTTAATGGGTAACTTTTATGGGAATACAAACATTTTACGATGCTAATAAATGTGAAAAAATATCAGTTTCCACTAAAATAACTGCAGTTATCTTGTGTTTTTTTTGTAAAAACAGAAAATATGTTATACAACTCACAACGGTAGAAAATAATGTTCACTAAATTACAACCCAAGTGTTTTATGGATTTACATTGTCTGCGATGTAGAGATTGAGAAGCCAAAGTAATTCATTGTTATGTGATGAATTATTAGTTTTAATAATCTGTGATCAGTAACTGATCACAGATGAGAGAAAACATTTTTCTGTTAGAGTCGTTCTCCATTTCAAGGAATTATTATCAGTCAACAAAATAGATGCTATTCAATTAAAAATAACACCCACAAAATAAGTGTTGAGTTTATTTAGCAACTGTTTGCAGTTTTAGAGGAATTAAGATTATTTATTCAAACATCAGAAATGGGGGGATCTCATCGTGATAGAAGAGTACGAACGGTTTCAACGTGTTACACTTAATCGACATTGTGATGTTAACAATGTGGATTGCTTGCAGCATCCGTTGCACACGCAGTGCAATGCAGGCAAGCTCAGGTTGTTCTGTTACAAATGAAGTTGTTGCATTTGTTATCTCTGATTGGTCATTTTGTGTTTGTGCATTTTTAAGAAATCAGAAAATAAACCATTCTTTAAGTGTACATTTCATGCATTTGTTTCGAAGACAATGACATCACAAGAGCAAGTATGTTATTATTATCAATGGCCCAAAAGACAGGCAATTATGCTCACGTTGACACAATAGAGTTGCACACACTCAGATCTTTAAATGTCCTGTTTTGCCTATGGGGTGTCTGCATAAATAGAGCCGCATCGCTGTGATATGAATATTTATTAACTTTACAGCTTTTCACTCTTTGTTCTCTGACAGGGTTGACCTCCCAAAAATAACAAGAAATTGTTCAATATGTTTCCGTTGCTCTCTGGAATAAATTATGACAATATGGTGAGTTCATTGAGGCTTTTAACACAATAAGCTCATTATGTTATTATGATGCAAACATCAGCACAGCTTTCCAAAGCCACTCAGTGCCCTGTCAGTCATCTGTCATCCATTGTTGGGCTCTTAATCCCACCGTTGACAGTGAGGTCCATTTCCACCATCGGGGACCTAGAATTAATCAGCAGACTTAAATTAGCCCCGGGCAATTAAAACACCCGGCAAATGGTTAATTAATTGACCTTGGTGGTCATTAAACTATTCATGAAATCAATAAGGGATCAATGGTCAACAGCGACCTTTCCTGCTCGGACCAGATGGGCTGTGGGACACGTAGATGAAACCACGGCTGCGTAACAGTGGAGATGAGCTGTGCTTCATTTCCCAGACAGATGGATATGTATAGCCCTCATCCCCCCCCCCACCCCCACCCCCACCCCCCTTGAAGCAAAGGTTTTATTTTCTAACCCTGAGGATACAGTGAAGTTAAAGCCGAGGGCCTAAGCTGTGTGTTTTCTCCTTGTCCATCTCTCAAGTGAACATTCATCAACATGCCTTACAAAAAGCACTTAGAATTTAACTGTTTAAAATTGCACCTGCTCATAGCGGCCCACGTCACAGTCTCAAGAGATTAGTAGATATGTATAAGAAGGGCATTTATAAATGTGTCCTTCTGCAGGGACAAATGCTCTCCCTGCGCTCTTCCTTTCTTTTTGCCCCGTCTCAGGAAACGAGGTTTATTCCTGACCTGAGTGGCCAGTATTTTTTAAGGACAAAGGAGCTGTGCTTTCTACTACCTCCATCTCCCTCCTCCCCCTCCCTATCCTCATTTAAACCCCACAGCCCCCCCCCCCCATCCCCCAAAACACTCACGGCCACACGGCCCCCCCTCCACCCACTCTGTCTGCTGATTATTGTCAGCTCGTGATGAGTCGTGTTACGTACTTATGTAAATAGATGCGGACTTTGATCCACACATCCGAACATAAATCGTACCATTATCCAAGAAGTATTATTCATTCTAAGTGACACACATCATGTAAATGTTTTTTTTTTTTTTTTGCTGAAACTGACCTGAATAATAAACTATAAATTGTTGGATGACGCGAGCATCCACCCGGTTCTTTGCAACCCACCAGTTCGGCCTTCAGCATTCGCCTCCATTCATTGTCACTTTGGCCGTGATGTCATCGCTGCTTGGTCCAACCCAAACTCACACACACACACACACATACATACATAAACACATCCTCACCCTCCCCTCTCCCCCGCAGCACTGGCCAGCTGTCTCTCCTGCTGCTCTCAGCTGACGGAGTAGTGTGTGTGTGAGGAGGGGGGGGGGGGGGGGGGGGGGGGGGGGGGGGGGGTTGGAGTAGGGTGGGTCGACAGCTGAGCAGATGCAGAAGCCCCTTCTGGGTTGGCCGGGGCCGGGCTCTTTCCCAGCCACCCCGCAGCCGTGCAGCTGCCCAGGCACCAGCTGTCCCGACGGTGGCTCACCAAACAGGGCCCTTCCTCACTCTGCTGGTTGGGCCCGATGGAAGGAGCCGAGGCGGTGGTGGTGGTGCAGTGAAGTCCCACTGTATGGACCAGCTGACACTCTATGAACGCCCCCCTCCTCTCCCCACCCCTACCCCCCTCCCTTCCAACCCCTCAGTCACTACCACTCCAGACCAAAACTATGCCATGGAAACACACAACGTCTCCCCTTTGACCTCTGACCTCTCACTCCCACACCAACTACACATAATGACACAGATACATTGACACGGAAACTACTAAAATACTGACTTAACAAACAGAGGTTTGATTATGGAATCACATCTTAAATGCTTATTATCTCTGTCCTGAAAGGGAACCAAAAGGACTCGAGAGGGGGTCACGGTCACAGGTGGACATGCAGCGCCGCCTTTGTGCACAGTTTGTGCCTGAGGTGATTCCAGGTGATTGGCAGAACATCTTTGATGTTTGGAAGTGAAGAGAATGAACTTATTCAAACCCACATCCCCCCCCAAACATTGATCCGCCGCTTCAAACTGAAAGAACAGCAGTTTTCGTTTTGGATAACACTTTTTCCTTCAAGCAGGATGAGTGTATTTGTTCACGTTTTCATTTGTCACTTAAGGTCGAGGGTCACATTATGCTAAAATTTCTCTCTACCCAAAACGCATTTAGGCCAATTATTTTGTTGGACAGAGACGTGGTGTCTTTCCAGGTACATTCAATGTTGGTATTGTTTTTTTTTTTCTGGTGTTACACATTCGAAGCATCACAAACAATTCTCTCTGTCCTGTTAGTGAATAATCATCTAATTTATGCTATACACAATATATGTTGTAGTATATGTTATCTGCATTTATTTGAATAAGGTGATGTTGATCCCTTGTTCTAAACTCTAGACTTTAGAATCTAAAGTCTATAGTTCAGCAAAAAGTGATCTCCATAATTTTTCCAATTAGTTCAATCCAGCATCAATCAATAACGGTTGTCTTTATTTGCTTTTGCTGGTGGCCTGAGTGAAATCAAGCTAATGCCTTTAAACTAATGTGCCAACGATGATGTACTGAAGGAGTGTTGTTCCCATGGTATACATCACATCTACATGTATTCTGTCTACAATGTAAACAAATATGTTTCTGCAAAAAGCCCTCCGTTACATAAATAGTACATAAATAGTACATATACATGTATAGAATAGATGTCAAAGTTGGGTGATAACAGCGTTAAAGACTTTGTTGCAGGGGAGGGGGAGGGGAGTGGGAGGTTTAACGGCTGACCAAGCAGAGAGGAGTGTGTGTGTGTGTGTGTGTGTGTGTGTGTGTGTGTGAGTGTGGGAGAGATGGAGGGAGTCGGGGGCCCCAGATGGACGATGGATGGGAAGTGTGTTTGTGGGCCTGGAGAACGGCGCAGACGCAGCAACGTTCCAACCGGTGGGAGACCGGGGGGGGTCAAAGCCGTTGACACGTCCGTCCAGCCAGCTGACACCGAAAATTAAATCACCACCTAAAGGGGCTGCAAATGAAATTACAGTCTAATCTAATGTAATGAAACTGTACATCGGAGCTGTCATTTTGTTTCCTCTCTAACGTATTTAGTCCATGGGGGGGGGGGGGGGACTGGAAGTGGAAGCGTTGGTGCTGTGTGTCATGTGTGCAGCGCAGACAAAGGTGAGCTGCTGCCCCCCCCCTCCCCTCCCTCCCTCACTCACACACCTGCAGCTTGTCTTGCTTTTGGATGCAGGTTGAAACCCTCTCTACTGTAGATGAAGGCTTCTTCTGCCCAGCCGGCAGGAATAAAGACACAATGCTTCAAGCGGCACTTTGTCCCTCTTAAGGGCGAAAGACGTCTGTAGACCTCAAAGCAAAAAGGGGAAAATTGGTGTTTTGTTGAGCAGGAAGAGGCAGTCATTTGACTCTTTGTTTGCTGCGTGGTCGACGATCAAAGCCTTTTTTTTTAAATGCTTTGAAGTTATCTTGACTTCCACAGTGTTTGGTCTCAGCGCGCTCAAAGTTCTCTTGGTTTCTTTTTTTTTTTGTGAAGGAAGAAGAACGTCATGGATCGAGCAAACATCTCAAACATCTAGTCACACAATAAATCACCACAAAGATAATATCGCTTGGTTCGTTTCACAAAAGGAGACTAAGTGAAAAAAAATATTTAACTTAGTTGGTTATTTGGTTACTGTATTACTTTTAAGGAGAATAGAATGAATAATTAAGGAGAGGCCAAAATATATTATTAAACTAAGAAGATGATAACATGACCGAATGTTCAACTTAAGGGTCAAAAAAACAAATTCTAAATATGTTCCTTTCGACTGTAATCAAGAGAGAAATCAGCAGCTGGTTGGCAAATGTTAGATCCCCCCCCCCCCCCCCTCTCCCTCTCCCTCTCTTTGAACCATGATTACAGATTATTGGTCTCTGTCACTTCGTGTCGTACCTGTCGCCTCTTAACAGGACGGGCAGCATCGCAGCAGCTTCCCCCCTGACGGGAAGTGACGGATTCCTCACCGACCACAGGACTCCTCACAGGACTCCTCACAGGACTCCTCACAGGACTCCTCACAGGAAGTCTCCTTCTGGAGGCATCTGAAGAACTGAAATAAAAAGAAGAAAAAAAAGCAGCGATTGTTTGAGTGAGTTTTAGACTTTTTTTATGCTTCCGTGGTTGCAAAAGGTTTGTTGCTTTTGACCCTTCGTCTGATTTCATCCTTTTAATCCTTGAGCTTTAAAGGTTCTCCTACTGTTAGCAGTGAAATGAAGCTCAAGTCCTGTTTGCTAAAATGCTACACAACGAAAGGACAGACACCGCGTCATCAAACCTCAGAGCTAAACAGAATGAAAGTGGGAAACACATGTAGGCGACTGTTAGAGTGTGTGTTTGTGTGCGTGTGAGGACCACACACACACACAAACACACACACACACACACGGGGGCCCTCCCAACACCTGGGCTGTGTGTCGACGTGCGGGTGTAAGAGGTCCTGGTGGTCACGGCATCCACAGGTGTGCAAACCACACAGAGGAAATGAAATCCACTCCATCTGACAAAGGGATAAAAAAGGGAGGAAGAGCGAGTGTTAGATGCCGATCGCTTGTCTCCTTTTGATTTGCACTTCCCTCGTGTGAAAAGAAACAAAGTGACATGTGCCACCTGATTCACAAAAGAACCGAGGAGTATTTTAACCCTTTTCCCCCACTTTTGGCTGAGTGGCAGCCTCACAGTTTCAAGGCGGGCTGGAAGCCGGATGTGAATGTTTTGGAAAGGAGAATCTTCTCTGGACAAAGTGGATCCATCCCGAACTCGCTAATGTCCTGTGTCCTTTGACTCTTACATCACACGAGGTGTTGAGATTCTCTTTCTCCCCCTGGTGATCTTTCTTGCTGAGCACCATTGAGCAACTTTCCATTGCTTTTATGTAGACAATAGGGCTTGAAGTGCTCCTGTCAATGGACAATGGTTCATTGTTTGACTTACAGGGGAGGTGATCATTTCTTTATTGCTTTTTAGGAAAACCTCTATCAAGACCCTTTAGGTCTTTGTCTTGTTTTTAGGTGTCATATTTCAATGGTTACCGTTAACGAGGGAAAGCTCGCTGGCTTTTTAAAAAAAATACTTAAATTATACTACTCAAATCACTGTTAAATACATTGAATCATCACACACCGACTCCCAGGGTTTTTTCTTAAATGGAATCCTTCTAATTGATTTGCATTATTTATTCTAAAACCAGCACAACATGGGATTGTTTTCTCTTTGTTTTGATCTCTGTCTTGTGTCTTTTGTCGGAGACACCAATGATTAAGCGGTACGTTTGTGTTGCTCTTTCTGCTTTCTTCGTCAAAAAGTATGGCGAAAACAAACTTGGTGTATGCATCGTGACGGGGGGGGGGGGAGGGTAAGAAGCAACGCAATATTCCAGCACTCACAATGTACGTGTCTGTGGTTCGGTACCAAAACACTTGGCATGGCATTCTGGTTTTGGGTCAGCGCGATAAACACAGATCCTGGACCCCGGCGAAGGACACGAGGCCTGCAGAGACGCCTGCAGAGACGCATGCAGAGACGCCTGCAGAGACGCATGCAGAGGCGCATGCAGAGACGCATGCAGAGACACATGCAGAGACGCATGCAGAGGCGCATGCAGAGACGCATGCAGAGACGCCTGCAGAGACGCATGCAGAGACGCATGCAGAGGCGCATGCAGAGACGCATGCAGAGACACATGCAGAGACGCATGCATTCCGGTGCAGCTGGAGAGAACGAGACAGCAGATGCTCTGCTTTTATTTGTGCGCGTTCGCTCGATCACTCGGAGGTATGGCAGCCCGAGCAGGACAAAGAGCCAAGGACAAATATCTTGGCTTTGTGGGGACAACAGCTGGGGGGGAGGGAGGGAGGGAGGGAGGGGGGAGGGGGGGCAAACCAGGAAGTCCCTCCACTTCATTAAAGACCCAGCAGGAGAGCAGCAGAGCTTTTTCTCGCTCTCCTCCCACTCTCTCCATCACCGCCCTCCTGCCTCCCAACGCACGCCTCCCTCCACCTGAGGGACTTCAGTCCATCCGCAGAACCATGTCACCCAAGTCTCACTGATGAGATGAATCCCCAAATGGTCTCTGTTTTCTCTGGTGTCACATCTTTCCACGTTGAAGTGCATTACAGCGCTGCGATGCGGACAAACAAGGTGGATAATGACAACGCATTTCTACAGGTGTGATGCAGCACTTTTTGCTATTTTAGACACATCAACCCGGGACCTTTGAACATTTAGAAGTGTGTGTCTGGGATTCTCGGCTGAAGAGGGTGGCGTGGAGCTCCGTGAGTTCTAAGCTCTTCTGAGCTGATCCCCACACGGCGTGAAAGTGTCCACCAGTGGCCTCCACCAGCAGCCGCGGCAGCACTAATCTTCTGCACCGGCGGATCCTCGCTGCACTGCAGCTTCACTGCAGCTTCACTGCAGCTTCACAGCCACAGTCACTGATCACTGATCAGCTTCAACAGTGCGTCACTGCTCGCAATCACTTCAGAACTTGGTTTCGGTGTCGCTCTCCCCTGCCTAATTTAGTCTAATCTAGTCTCCTGCACATGTGGCTCGTACGCTCATCCCGAAGCAGCTTCAGGTGTCCAGAACCAGCACGGATCCACACACACACACACACGTCCTGCCTTTCCGGTGTCTCCCCTCCGTCAGTAGTAGCCGCTCACTTCATGATTTGCCCGTTTGGTGAGTGATGGAGTGATGGAGTGATGGACTGACCCCCCCCCCTCAGCACCACAAAGGAAAACACCTGCTTAATCCTAGACAGCGGCCCTGCTCTCGGGGGCCACGTCTAATCCGCGCAAGGGCACCGAGCCAAGGCCAGGACAGATTAGACCCCCCCCAAAAAAATCCATCTATCCATCCATGCACACACCTCCGAGTCTGCCCCATAAAGAGTGATTGAATCGGCCCCTTAATCCTTGGACTCGGGCGGAGCCCTCCAACCAGCACCCCCCCCCCCCCCCCCCCCCTCCAAGATCAGACCTAATCTCCCGTCATAAGCACTCGCAGACCTGGCCCGGACCGGCACTCATTTAGCCATCCCACCTCCTTTCCCCCCCTCCCTCGGCGGGGCTGAAAGACCATTGATTTGTTGATTTCTCCTCTTTTGTTTGCGGCCGGCCGAGTGTTAACGGGACATCCAGGGTCCGGGGCCCGGTGCCAGGACTTTTGGCATGGGGGAGATTAGGGTTCTGATCTGGGCATCTGTTGCTGGGCAGTGGCCCCCGGTGCCTTGCGGCTCCAGAAGAGGCCTTTCCTTCGTTATCAAATGTGCTGCTTCGGCCTAATGTATTTCACTCAGAAGAACCTGATACTGAATATTTGTTTTGCTCTCTGTACACACTCATATGTATATAAAAATCAATATCTATAATAGGAATTATAATCCAGCATGTGCACTGGTCTTTAAGGTGTGATGGTGATACTTAATGCTATAAAATATATTCGGGCATTATTCAATTAGAATTTTTTTCATCAACATCGCAAAATCAACAGAATATATATATATATATGAATTTCTAAAATAAAAAAGTTGCTGCTTAAATAAAAAAAACCAACAACATGTGTATAGAAATTCATAAAAGCGTTTATGACAGAGTGACGCAGCCAAAACAGAAGATTATTAACACTGTGTCTCCATCTAGTGGTGAGAAGTCAGACCTGCAAGATAAAGTGAACTTTATGGAACTGTTGAATTCAATATGAAAGTGCAAACTGTTTCATTGCACGAATCTACAGAATTTACTTGAGCATCGACTAGAAACAGTTACAAAACAAACCCATTACCTGCAAGTTATTACCTGATGTTTTGGAAACTACGGCGTTAAAAGATTTTCTTCCTCAGCCATTAAAAGAATGAAAAGTGGTGAGCACATGTATGTTCACTTTTTCAATAAAACCCTAAATAATAAATAGATAAATAATATCTGGTGTTGTCAATCACCGACTCAATAATAAACGAAGCATCAAAAAACATCACTACATGATCCTCTGAATTCAGACGACACGAGGCGTTTAAGATTAAAAACATTTTGGTTTATTAGGCTTTTATTGAATAAGGCACATTGGAATAGTGTTTCAAACATGAACTTTATAAACCAAATGTCTCATTTTAAAATGGTTAAAAAACATATTTGTGTGCATTACAACTGTAATAACAACAAGTCAAGTGTTAATAACAACTCAAAACCACTTTAGCTTAGCACCTCTCTTTGTTTACCCGCTCCCAGCTGGTCACACAACGAGTAAACACATTTTGCTATAAGAAATCCAGGATATTTGAAGTCATATCAACATAAACATTGGGTTCCAGTATCTTCAGACTGAAAAAAAGTAAGTCCCTTAAGAAAAGAAAACTTTAACAATGAATGAAATTAGATTGTCAACACATGCAATGTGTGCAAGGGCGCATTTGGAATTAGCTCCATGAGAACTTGAAGCCTTTAGTTGATGGCCGTAGAAGAGGATCCCGGCTGGACGCACTAGTTGGAGATGACCTTGTCACACGGCAGCAGAGGGGTCACGCCGACTCTCTTGGCACATTCGTTCTGCAGAAGTAGAATGCCATAATTATTCAACCCCCATTGGTTATTAGGTGTATTTGCAAAATGTGTTTAAATGAGCAATACATCCTCTTTGTAAAGAAAAAGTTATTTTTAAAAAGTTTCCTATGACAAGCTTGACACACATGGAAATGAATCTGTCCGGTGGGCACATTCATTCTCACCATGTAGTTGATGACATTGATGTGGTAGGGGATCCCTCCCATCTCCTCACACTTCTTCATGTTAATCCTCTCTGGATCTCCGGCGGTCAGAACCGGAGAGCCGGAGTCCGCCTGAGACAAACGACATCACGTTCCGATTCTTTTATATGAAAACAATCACACCGGCCATCGTCACTCGGGTCTTTATTGATCTACTCACAGGCTCCATCCCCCTGTGGATGGACAGGAGGTCCGACATCCTATCGCTGAACCCGGGGGCAAAGTTCTCCGGGTTGATCGCCACGAAACACTGACCCTGAAAGTACAAAACCGGCAGTGACCAACACTGCGAGGTGAGCCGAGGCCAACGGGGCCCCCGTCAGACTCATTGATCGCAACCCTATCGCTCAGATAACGGCGTCCGTCAAAGACGCGACGGCTGTTTGTGACAGAGAGTTTAATCCTTTCACCGGCTCCATGCTATCTAGTCCAGCGTTTGATTTAATCAGCAGCGTGGGGCCTCGTCAGTCACAAGCTCCAACTGCAGGGGTGTTTAGACGGTTTGACCAGAAGGAACGGAGCGGGTTGCATTTTTTCATTTGAACTGGACACGCTGAGAAAGTCCACAGTGAGCTACAGACAACATATTCATGTGTGCAAGTAGCAATTATTTCCCCCTTTGTACATGCAGATGCAGCTGTGCAGCAGGAAATCCTCTTCACCCCTTTTCTCATTCCACAAGTAATAAGACCCGAGGACCTATTCGTTTTTTATGATTGGGTTAATATGCTCTCTAAAAAAACAAATAAATGAGCAACGTACCAGGTTGGCCACGCGATCGGTTACTTTCCACGTGCGGACGTGTTTGCTGTACTGGGCCCCGGCCAAGATGCCACAGAACACCTCCACCATCATCCCCAGACCGAAGCCTTTGTAGCCTCCTGAGGACACAGCGGCGCAGACGCACAAACCCGGTGAGGCACACGCGATGCGAGCCCTCCCCTCACAGCGCATCGCCCCCTAAAAACACGACCAGCCTCCCCCCCCCCACCAACCACGCGTGTTACCTGTGGCTTCACTCCCGCCGATGGGCACCAGTCCTCCTCCGCTCAGGACCTCCTTGGGGTCGGTGGTCAGCTTGCCCCCAGCGTCACAGCCCCAGCCCTCGGGGATGGTGTCTCCACGTCGCTCGTGGAGCTCCACCTGTGCACGGGAAAACATGCTCCGTCTTTCAGGGGTTTCCCAAGGATTGTGCTTCTGAAGGTTTTCAGGGGGGGGGGGGCACGATGCTTTTATGTCAGATTCACTGACATTCGGTCTCCGGATATTGAGTTACTTCCTGCACGAAAAGGCATCCCAGATGTGTCACATGTGCTCACCTTCCCAAGTGCTACAGCGGATGTGGCCATATCCAGAACAAAGCTGTCTCCGTCTTTGGCCGGCGCCGCCACGCTGATGGGGTTGGTGCCCAGGGTGCACTGCAAAGAGCACAGAGTGAGACCCAGAGGTTCCGTGCGGAATGATCTATTCTGTTTGGTCTGCGGGGCGGATCACATTTTCACCTCTTTGCCGCGCGTGGGGACCACCAGCGGGGACGTGTTGGTGAACGACATGCCCTGTAAAGGTCACACTGTTAGACGCTGCGATGAACACCGTTTGAGGGAAGCAATACAGCACCTTGATCACTTAACACGTGGCCTTTCACACGAATAAATGAACAAAAAAAAGCAGTCGACTTTCACTCACAATCATGTTTTCCTTCAGAGCTTGCATCGCGTAGTACCCGGCGATGCCGTAATGGTTGGAGCCTGAGATAGCAAACATTCACAGTTCACTCCACTTTCATCTGCAGTCACCTTTCATAAGCGACTGGGATTGCGCGCTCACCGTGTGCCACCACCCAGCCGATGCCGGCCTCTTTGGCCTTCTTAATGGCCAGGTTCATGCAGAAGTTTCCCACCACAGGACCCAGGAGGTTCCGCCCGTCCACCAATGCCGTGGCGGCGCTCTCCTTCTCCACCACCGGCTCGCCGTCCTTGGCGCAGATTCCGGTCTGGACGTCCTTCACGTACATGTCTGGCGAGGGGCACAAGGGAGCAAATGATCGCCCCATTTGAATCGATGTGATTGAAGGTCAAAAAACGAAAGGAGGTCTCAGGAGTGCAGACCGCCCCAAGCGGCCCCACTGACCCATCCGGTTGAGTCCGTGGCTGTAGTGGCCGCGGTGGTCTCCCTCCACCAGCACCTCTGCCAGGCTGCGGGCGTGGTGCGGCTTGGTGCCCACGCTGGTCATGCACCGCTCGACGAAGCCCTGCACCTCCGACTTGCTAATCAGGCATCTGCAGGGAGCGAGAAGGTACGGTCCATCGGATCAGAGGTGCATTTCCATCGGGCGATTAGTCAGATCGTGGTGGCGAGAAGTGATAATGTTAAAATAAAAAGAGTGCTTTTTAATGCTGGACTTTGCACACTCAAGTGTTGAGAAACACCAACTTGTTGTTGCAAATCAAAAACGACGTTCAGAGCCAGAAGAAACAACAACAACTACTAAACCAACAGCACGCTGTCACAATGCTGTCAAAGCCAGGGCCAAAGTCTCTTTTTTGCCCCACATTTCATCGGATAGCACGACATCATTCCAAAGTCCACGGTTGCAACAGCGATTTCACAATCTGAAAACAAATAGCTGTTGTCAGTCCCACTAAAGCTATGTAGTAATTACGTTATCTTGTCGCTGCACACAGAGGAGGCCCCCCCCCCCACACATGCCGCAAGCAAAGCCGTTGACTTTACGAGGACATTTTGAGCTGTTTGAAAATAAGAAACGGCAGGACTTCACGTGAGAGATGTTTTGCCACGTCATGCACATTAAAAGGCACGGTCACATGCTCAAAGGCCCCTCGGGGGCCACTGCGATAATCGCTGTGTGTCTGTCCGGGAGGGGGGCGCGGACTACGGCACGGTGAGATGTTTGATTTCATGCCTTTTAAATGTCACGGAGCGGTTCTGATGAGATTCGTTCAAATGGGTCGAAAGTGAATGTCGCATGCTTTTCACTTAAAGACATGACCGAATAAAAAGCACACGCTCCGTTATTCAGACGCCGGATTCAAAGAGTTGACTCCAGTGGCGCAGTGAGGTCGCAGTGAGCTGCAGACATTCGAACCGGGTGATGAAGGACTTGCATTTCTAAAGGTCATAGAACAGACACGGCCATTGTGTTGTTCATCTGAAGATTTTCTAAGTGTAAAGTTCAGATGTTTTTTTCTTCGAGGGGTTTGGAAGCATGCATGTGATTTTCTCTGTAAATTCACAACTAAAAAACAACTAAGGATGTCTTCCAAACAACTCAGTTATCTGCTAAACGGTCCTCAAAAGCACTTTTCCAGATGTTGAACAATAGAGATTACGACACACATGACCAATGAAGAAGAGATTTATCTTTAGAGTCTGCAAAACTGAAACGGTTATGTTGTCTTCCTTCCTTCATTCTCTTGAACTTCCCTAGTTTCCTTCATTGTGCTTTGTGGTATTCGGTTGTTGCAGACCCGGGAGGTTTAGGAATGCTTGGTAAGTGACTCCATATTTGGTCTGCAGGGTCACTTGGATGGGCCTCATGTTTATTGGATTCTCAGTTCCTCCCCAGAAGAACAGTGTGTCCTGCTCAACAACAAAAAAAACCAATAACTGACACAGGTCGGCTGTTCTTCTGCACCTCGGAGAGTTTTGGGGCGGGGTGTATCGAGTTGTTGCAGAACGGAAAGTTTTGGAATGCTCGGTAAGTGAGTCCAGACTTGGTCCGTGGGGAACCTGTGAGGGCCTCATTTCCTCTACAGGAGAACAGTATGTTCTGCACTAAAGGCTGCAAAACCAAAAACTGTACTTGACACGAAGTAGGGCGGACTGTCCAACCTTTTGGTATATTATATGTTATATATGACAGGAGACAAACGACACACATAGATGCACGCGTAGATTACACGTCCAATTTAATTCCAAAAATGTCCAACCATTCCAATGCTTAGTAGTTATGGTGTAAGGAGCTGCAAATGAACACAAACTAATGCGTCATGAAGGGATATCAACGCGATTTACCGGCTTTCTTTGTTTTCATGTCAACAAAGTTAGTGCAGAAACCTAAAACTCGATGTGCACGAGGGAATAGGAACTATTTAATGAACAGATCTCCACCTGTTGACCTTCTCCTGCAGGCCCTCTTCCTCGAGGGGACCAATGCGGACCGTTTAACGGGCGCCACGGTCACGTACAGACGATATAAACTCTGTACGTGACAGAGGGGGGGGCGGGGGGGGGTGGAAATTAGAGCCGCCCAATCAGAGGTTTGATCTAACCTGCATGCCGGGCGTGTCCTTGGGAAGGACACTTGTCCCCCAGCTCCTGCCACCGGTGTATGAATACAGGTGTGAATGGGTGAAGTACTAAACCCGTCATACATTTCCCGGAGGAGTGAGGCGTCGGGAATGAGAGGAAAACCTTCACATGGGGAGTTTGACTTCCTGCGATTCGTCACCGTCGGTCAGAATGTCTCAAGGTCACACGGAGGGGCCCCTAGTGTTTGTTCACAGTCAGGGACGTTACCCGTGGCATTCCAAGCATGCACTAAAGAGCTGCTGTGGTCTATGCATGTACATATTTTAACTTAGAACAAGCATCGCCGCTCATAATCTGGCTTGGACTGAATTATCTTTAGACCGTATGAAGGTGAAAGGGGGGCCGGTGCTTCTTACACATGGTCCATGTTACAAGTTCACTGGGACGTGCACGTGTCTCAGAGGCGTGAACGCTCTCCATTACATGAAGAAAACAATGGAAGAAGAACCACATAACTGTACATTTTGGTGCTTTCATCAACTGCACGCAGATGAAATGGAATTTGAGAATCCATTAAAATGCGTGGAACCGATGGTGAGTGTTTATCGGACACTTCTTGCTCTACAAGGGAGGCCACTTGAAATCTCCACGCAAGCGGACGTGGTAGCGAACATCTGCACGACGTGCACATGAACAAAAAAGGTAAGTAAAGTATCGGAAATGTATTTCACGGCTCTTTTAAAAGTCAAAATTATGCACAGGAAACGAAAAATGAAATGTTCCCCTTTCTTCAGATGAGGAAATAAACAAATAAACGTGCTTTTCTGGTAGTGCGCACAGGAGGCGTTAATCCACAGAAACGCCTCTGAAATACGGGGTCAAACAACGCACCTTATTCCCAGCACAGTGACTTTTTAAGTGAACTGTGCGCTGTCAACTTTTGCTTAACTTCGCAAAAGTCACGGGTGACGTTTCACTTCTGCAAAAAAAACAAAACACGCGTCTCAGCACCCCCCTTCCCGCCCGCCCCCCCCCGCGGGCCAAGGGCCCAGGGGAGCACTCACCTGGTCATGGTGGCGGTTCCGCTGCTTCTGCTCCTGCTGTCGGATCAAACCTCCTCTTCGGAACCTCGACGCGGTAAAGAAAGAAAGTCGCTCGATGCTGTATCCATCACAAGTGCGTGGGCGTGTTGCGGGAGGGGGGGGGGGGGGGGGGGGGGGTGGGAGTTTCTTCTTGCACACGGCGTGACGACGCACGTGCCGGCCTCCCGGAGCGCACGTGTTCGCCCGCTGACTGATAATAACACGGTTATTGATTGATTTACTACAAACAAGGAAAACGGCTTCCTCATTTACCCGCTGCGCATCGATTCATAATAAATATCATTATAATGTAATGATTTACCAAAATAAAAGCTGCTTATTTCCAGGTCTGTGGTGCGCGTCGGGACCAGTGGGAGCACAGCTTCAAACTAAGGTGTAGTCAGTTATGTAAGTGACACGCGGTACAGAGGGTTGATTCAGCACATGAACACACAGTCCTTTTCACAAAGATTTACCTTTCAGGTAATTATATGCTTTTGGTTTCTCAGGCTTCTAAAATTCTGCTGCTGGCTCAGTTGGAGAAAGATAATGACTGAGCAGCAGTGGAAGACATGAAGCAATATTATAGTAATTACATAGACTTACTGTAAGTTGCTTTCTATGGCAAACTTCAGAATAAGGCTGTTGTTATTTACAACAGTATTTGCTATATTCACAAATAACGCATTTTACAAATGTATAATGCAATGCATATCTCCCTTAAAGTACAGTGTGTTAGTTCAGCTGTGCCAGATGAACACATGGACCTTCTCTCCCTCGCATGGCAGGAACAAGACGGTACGAACACAATCTCTCAGATTTGAGTCATTTGGCACCAAAGCAGTAGCAGTTCAGCATGTAGGGTTTGTTTTTTTTTGGATCATGTTTTGCTCAAACTTGCCTTTGAAAGGACTTGGAACCCCAACTCGGCAAACCGGTTTAACTACTACGCAGCCAGCCATTATCAAAAGAAAACACATTTCACTCATGTGAGACGGCATCGAGCCGCGAAGCAAGGAACGTCTCACACCTCCACAATCTTTCTCAGTGTCTCCATTCAAAGAAATCATCTCATTTAAATGGGTAGCAGCACATACCTCACACAAATGATACCAAACTACGTGCATCATGATTCACTGCACTCTTGTAATTATCAGCATATCTAAACTACAACTGTTTAAAGAAAGGGCCTTCAAGCAACCTTAGATACTAGGGTGAGGAAAGATTAAAATGTCTGTGTTCATGTGTTTGTTTGTGCATTGAATGTTTCAGTGGAAAAAACCCTGAATACATGTGTTTAAGTGTGCAGCTGTGTATGTTTCCAACACGCTGTTCTGCCCAGGTTGACATGAAATATGCTTTAGATATTTCTGGAACCTTTGCAGTACAATTCATGTATTTTTGGGGGACTTTTGGGCCTTTTTTGGCCTTTGCATTAATGCCGCATTTAGGTCTCTGTTTACCTTTTTTATAGGAAAAATGTGAAAATTCTTAAAATGAGACGTCCTAACTGAGTGCAACAACAAACGCTCTGGGTGGTTTCCCCTCCTGCACCATTGCACCATCTTGTGTGCAGTGTTGGTGATGAAGCAAAGAGTCAGCAGTGTGTTCGGTTCTGCGTGCTAAATTAGATGATGATACATGACGTTCCTCTAATTACTAAATTAGAGGAACGTCATGTAGCATTTTGGAGGATCTTCTGGCAGATTGACTATAACATTATTTGTTGTGTATTGCATTGTGTACTGAAATTAAGAAGTACTGTGTTTTGTTCAACGTGGACTATTTGTTAAATACCAATTAGTTTATTTAGAAATATTTAGTAATTAGTTTTTTCTCGTTGACCACCATTGCAACCTCACCACCAGGGGGCGCTTCATCCTACACACTGCACCTCAAAGGATTCAGTTTGTACGTGCGTTTAAAGTGTTTAAAATTATACATTTACTACCCTGCTGCCCAGAAATGTTGATTGTTCATATGTCATTAAGCTAATACGCATTGTGTTCCATCAAAATGGAACAAACAAGCCCTATTATTCATTTTTGATAAAACTCCTTTTCCTCTTTGACTTTACTTTTGGGTGAAACACGTTTTAAAGACGGTTGAAAAGGTTTGATGAACCTGATTCACGTCGTGTCAAGTGTGCGTGTTCCTCCTGCCTGTCTTCCCCTTGCCTCCGCTGTAGCGAGAAGCTCCTACAAAAAGAGCAGCGAGGAGTTGGCGCCTTCCTCCCTTCTGCTGCGCCAGCTCCAAAGCTCAAACATCTGGGAGCCTTTAAGCTCGGACCGCAGGAGGAAAAATAGCAAGTTGGAAAGCCGGAGGCTGTCATTTGGGTGCTTATATATAAAAGTTGCGAGCAAAGGAGGGGCTGCTAATACGATGGGAGGTCACCCCAAGTCATCAAAGACGTTGGGCCCCTGAGGAGCAGGAGGACAGACTTTAGTCGCTGCATTGCTCAATCGCATGGAAAGCCTTCCCCTAAACGTGCGCCGTGACATCTGCAATAAGGCGGTCACACTGAAAGCCGATAGGGAAATGGAAAGGATGTGGTGGGTCTGCCGGGCCTCACACGTCGCTGCTGCCTCCTCTGCATTGGTCAGCCTGGGGCGGGCGGCCCTGCCTTTTTGCGAACGAGGGCCACACTCAAACCCCCTAAATCGGGATGCTCTGTGTATATTTTGGTACGGCCGGCCGCAGGCTCACAGCTGGGATGGAAGAAAAAAAAAAAACGACGCCTTCGCCCCAAGGCCTCGGACCAGAATCCACGCCCAAAAGGATTTATTGTAAACGTGCTCATTAGTGGACGATGGATCTGAAAAAAAAAGAACCCGACCGTGAATTTGTGTGTTGATCTTTCTTTAAAGAAAGTGATTGTATGTGAGAAAGATTTGAAGCCAGTTTGTTATAATTAAGGCAATACTGAGACAGTTTATTTAGCTCCTTTACAAATGGTCAGCAATACGCTGATGGAAAATTAAAGCAAAACACAAAATACCACTAGGAATACATGTAAAATGACTAAAACAGATGTATGTTATCACAAGAGGTAAAAAGCTGCTGAAAAAAGATAAATAAGCGGCGAAGGGAGGTGAATGTTAAGACTCTCTGTTCTCTCTGCTCCTTCCACCCTGACTGGAGGTCATTTTAGCTGTCATCAAAACTACCGTTCAACCATAAATACAATAAATAACAACGAAAGGACCCAGAGCGGCTCCATCTCTCCGTACCTTTCCATTTCAGGTCTCTGACGACACACGTTTCTACTGAGGCTGAACGCCATCCTTTGCTCTCGCTCAGAGGTCCGGGTCAGAGTATTATGTTTCATCCTGCTCTTTTTTATCTCTGTGACCTGTTTCATGGGCCAGAATTTACGATACCGGCATTAGAACCGGTGACCTTCTTGTAATAAAAGACTCCTGCCACTCTCACCACTTTTATTAGTCGAGTGCTGAATGGATTTCAGCTGCTGTAGATTTCATTTTTTTTTCGCATTGAATTGGCTGAAAATGTGTCGGCCCTCATCTGCTGAATAGCCACACCCCTGTTTGTGAGGGTTGTTTCCACTTTGAGACCCAATGTGTGTTGATTTCTTTCCTCTCTCTCTCTCTCTTTTTTTTCTTCTTCTTCCATCGCCCCCCCCCCCCCCCCCCCCCCATTTGACCTTCCGTCTACCAGCTAAACAGCTTCATGAAGTTTTGGAAGCCGTCCTCCCCGAAAAAGTCGAAAGAGCCCTGGGAGGAGCCCAGGTGGACGAGCAGGAGGACGAGCAGGCCCACGGCCAGGAGGGGGATCAGCAGGTTCCAGCCGCCCGCCAGGATGTTGTACCACTTGGCCTTGTCTGAACACTCCTGGGCCAGCTGCAGGTTGCCCTGAGTCTTCTGGTCCCTGGCCTACATGGAGGCACACACACACACACACACACACACACACACACACACACACAGAGTTACATAAAGGGTAAAAATGCACTTTGTGTCTGAACCCGTTTTGTAGGGTAAACCGTGAGAGGACGAGGGCACCGGCATGTTATGACTTCTTCAGTCGAGTCTTTGTTTACAGCAGTTCACGCCAGCTTCTGCCATAGTTCCACTTTCTTCCCCCCCCCACCCCCCTCCCCCCCACACTGAGTGATTCGAGGGTTTGGTAGGTTAGGAGTAGGTTATGAAGTCCTTGAGCCGCCTCTAAGTGCATCCGTATTATTTTGGAAGTCTTTCTCGAGCGCTCTCTAATTTCGCCCATTGAGAAGACGCCAATTACACCGTTTTTAACCCCAGGGGGCGGGCCGGTCGCTGTCTATAATTTGAGCCTTTGATTCAGAGCTGCGCCCCAACGCCGACAGGCTGCAAACCCCCCTTTTTCCACTCAGGTCACGTCACGTCGTTTGTCCAAAACCCTGCTTTGCTCAGAGGAACCCTTTCAAGGATCTTTGTGTTGTCTTTGAGCAAGAAACTGTTTTTTTGTTTGTTTGTTTGTTTGTTCCTTTTTGGCTCCACAGCTCATTCCTGCGGCGAAAGCGGCGTGCCGCGTCTCTCCGGCCTGCAACAATAACAAGCTGCCCACTGTAATGAAACGGACCGTTTTCTGCTTGTTTTCATGGCTCCACTGACAATCTGGCACCTCGGAAAAACCTTTTGGAATCCAGTCAACATTTAATAAGTGTGGCCCCTGTAACGTGGGGCGTCTTGTCGTTCTTCTATCGTCTTCTTCCCTCTGACACCTCACTTTCTTTCTCGGGGGATTCATGAAAACGCAACTTAACTGCGTGACGCAAAACTTAAAACAAACAACATTTTAAAAAAAATAAAAAATAAAAGAAAGAGCACCTCACCTTGATGGAGTAGACGAGCGCCATGAACCCCAGGCAGCAGAAGTTCACGTACAAGGTGTTGCACAGCGACCACACCAGATAGTCGCGGGGAGGGCTGTTGCCGGCGTCCATGTTCACCACGGTGGAGCCGGCCGGCTTGCGGGCCGACTTGCAGTTGGTGAGCGGCGTGCAGTCCGAGGGGAAGTTGTACGAGTGGTTGTCCATGGTCAGCGTTCGGTTTTGGAAGATCCGCGTTTTTTTTCGAAGAAGGAAAAAAAAAAAAAAATGTCCAGAAGCCTGTGTGAGCTGCAGTGACCCCCCACCGCCCTCTCCTTCACGAGAGGCTTATAAAGGCCGGCTGAAGGGGGAGGCGACAGGAGGAGGACGCATGGGCAGGGTCCTTCAACATACACCAGGTCTGTCATTACGCGGTCAGGCCCGAGAGGGACTGAAATAGAGATACGGAGACGCAGAAAGCGGTGTGGGACAGAAGACAGAGACAGAGACAGCTCACAGAGACACGGGAGCAGTTTTGAAAGCCTCTTCCCCCAAATGACCCTCCTCCTCAGCTCCCCTGAAGGTCCTGGTGCTGGAGTTGGACGGAGGTATAGCAGAGGACAAGTGGAGGTCGGGTTCCGAGGCCTTAAAGGCGACGAGGAGAGTGGTCTCTTAGTCGGCTAAGAGGTGAAATTCCATCAAGCTTTTGTGTCCACAGTTACAAGAGATCTTCCGGTCTGGATTTTATTTGATCTTAAGCCTAAAAGGTCAGATAAATGTCCTTCCAGAAGAATAATGAATGATAAAAAAAAGCTTTCATCATATGAAACCATCGCATTTATTGATATTGGACACTATTATTAGTGGCAGCCCAGAATCTTTCTTTCTACAAGGCAGGAGAGGCTCGACGGGCATTTCAAATTTACTCTGTTATAAAAATAATTCATTATTCATAATCTCACAATTGTCCTCAGTCGGGGTGACTCCAGGAAGACGTTGGAGACTTAAACATCCAGGATGTGAAGAACGTGAGATTAAATGTCAGTGAGGAGTTTTTATTGTTCCATTTGGAGATACTTACTCTACTTACTTTAGAAACGTGTCATTTTAAAACACGGTGGGGAAAATGAGTATAAACTAAGGTTGAAAAAGAGCATTGATGCAGTGTCTTTGGAGAAGATCAAATTACGAGTTTATTATTAGAATGCTGAGAAGAGTCAAAATTCTTCAAATGAAGTAGAATTCTACCTGGTTTCATTCTTGGGAATCTAAAACACTCCTATTCCCACTTAAAACGTCTTGTATAAAATGAACAGAGAGTTGCTCAAACGATTTTCGGTTGTTAATTTAAAGATGGTTACTTTAAACACAATGTATCTCCCACTCGATTTGGAATTATTGACTTCCATTCAAAAGGCTAAATGCCTTCGAGAGTAAATAAATTAGGGGGACGTACCTGCAGCACAGTAGCACGTGCACACGTCTCTTCTTCTAGTTTTTGAAACGTGTGGCAAAGCGCGACGGAGCCAAATAGCACTCTTTCCCGGTGGAATCAAATGCCGATGTGTGTGTAAAGAATGTAAAAAAAAACAACAACACTTGCATTTTCACGCTATACACATATTTTGTTTTGCGAAAAACAAAGAAAAGCAAAACATAAGTGAAGAAGCAAAAGATAGCAGAGGATGGTTTCGATCCATCGACCTCTGGGTTATGGGCCCAGCACGCTTCCGCTGCGCCACTCTGCTACACGATCACGACCTTAACACAACCCATTATTATAGTAACATAACACTAAATTCGACGGCACGTGTTCCGGTTACGTCAAATTATTTTTTTTCATACATAGGGTTATTTGAAAAAACAAAGTCGTTTCTGGTTCGATGAAGCTTCTGTATTTATTTTTGTATTTAGAAAGACCAACGAGAAGTGACGATTGACGAGAGGAGCGGAGAATTCGATCAACATGAATCCTTACACTAGTTTTCACACTGACACAGTTCAAAGCATGTATTCATCTGCATATGACGGACCACAGCCTTCCCTTTACGGGTGTCTTAAGTGCACCTCTAGTTGTCTTAGTCAGTTTGTGTATTTGGTCACGTGTTGATGTTTGTCGTTATTCCTGCCACCCGGGCTACCGTAGGAATGACGTAACAGGGTGGTCCTTAGCACTTCCCGCTTCCGAGAAGTGTGTTTACTATATATATGTATTATATGGGCCTATATTAAATAAACTACTCATACTCATATATATATATATGAATTTAACTGTTGTTAATAAATTATTTAACGTCTAAATTAAATTAATAATTCATTTATAATTTATATATATAAATTAGATGTTAAATAATTTATTAACAACAGTTAAATTCATAAACATCACTATAAATTATATTTACGGCAGTTGGGATTAAAAGTGTAGTTATTAGCATATATATACAGTATATATATAATATAATATCGTTATAAATAACCATATATATATAGTTATTAGGCTTGAAAATATAAAAACACAGGAAAATACTCCCTTTAGACATCCTAAACCTCTCACACATATCACACAAAAGTTTTAAAACAATTTATTGAGAAAAACATTGAAGACTAAAGGTTACAAAGTGGGCCACGAGTGTAAATCACAAAACGTAAAGCATCGCTTGGCCAAATCATCTAGCCTTGGACATTGAAATTGTAATTGAATCTGTGATTCCTGTTAATGTTGGTGGCCAAGACGATCACCCCAACGACGCCTAAACTGATAAAAGCAAGGAAGGAGATGGCTAACAGCACTGTGGCCCAGATGTTGAGGCAGCGAGCCGTGGAGCCGTAGTGTCGGGCACCATTCATATCTCCGGGAAGTTGCGCAAGAACTAAACTGCCCCTGTAAGTATCGTTTCTCTTTCTGGTGTCTTTTGTTCCCCAAGTTTCCATTCGGGATTCATTTGGTTCCAAAGGAAAGTTGCGACACCTTATCACAAAGAAATCTCAACGGTCTCGCATCCAAACTCAAGTGCAGACAAATAGGGTGTGGTTATTTGGCACATTGGTCTATGGAGATTGCTAAATCTTTGCCATATGAAGACAACTTTAAATCTTTTTGTTAGCGGAAAAAATCTCACATACACATTTTAAAGTTATACACATATTTATTGAAGTTATCTTTTCTTTTCGAAACAATTGCTAAGGCAAATGTCTTGCTGACAAGAAATCAAAATCAAAAAACATTCTGGTATTACAATACAGATATTTATTAAGTAAACTTTCAGACTTTTGTAACAGAAACGGATGAAAAGAATCTGTTTTACCTCATATAAGCAACGAAAAAAACCTTGAAAGAGTTTCATAGTATGCAACGAGTAACAAAACCGAAAGCATCCGTTAGCCACAGCGTCATCTAGCCTCTGTAATTGACATTGTAATTGACATTGGATCTCTGATTCTCGTTAAAGCTGGTGATAATTCCGATCACGTGTGAGGCAATGACGATGCTTATGATGATGAGAATAAGCAGGGAGATGGATACCAGCACTGTGGCCCAGATGTTGAGGCAGCGAGCCGTGGAGCCGTAGTGTCGGGCACCATTCATATCTCCAGCCACCTTCCGGTCTCTGGCCTGGAAGGACCAAAGCACATGGATTTAAGAAGTGGATTCATAGTAATGCTCGAGCTCACGGGGCCGTAAACCACCATCACAGAGCCCAAGACCAGTCGTATAATGTCTGCTTAAACGACTTTCTCTCCCGAGAAAAGGTTTTCCATTTTAAAACTAAACCCATGATATATAAAATCTAACAGATTACTTGTCACCTTCGAGTGGTCTGCGTCATTCTCATCCTGGTCTAAATTAGTTTCATAATAAAGAAAATGCTTAAACTTTTATTTTAGACTTTCTTATTTCTTCAAAATAGAAAAACTACTTTTTAGAATATTCGTTTAGTTTTTTATAGGACATAGTAGAAGATTCCCCATGAAAGAGAGTCACCTTGATAGAGAAGATGAGAGCTGTTAGTCCGAGGCAGAAGGGATTGCAGTAGATCAAGTTGAAGATTGACCAGATGACGTGGTCCTTGGGGGCCTCCGGGGCCTCCGGGGCCATGTTCACTGAGGTGTACTGCACCCCACTCGGTCCTGCAGGCGGTCCAGGGTACCCCTCATTCCTCCCCTTCAATGCAACACTCCCAGTCTGGTAACACGGAGGATCCATCGCTGTCAGCTCCACTGTGGTTCTGAGTGCAGGTGGAAAGAAGGTGTGCAAGAAAAGCAACTCACCGGGACGTTGCGCAAGAACTAAACCGCCCCCGTAAGTATCGTTTCTCTTTCTGGAGTCTTTTCTTCACCAAGTTTCCATTCGGGATTCATTTGGATCCAAAGGAAAGTTGCGACACCTTATCACAAAGAAATCTCAACGGTCTGGCATCCGAACTCAAGTGCAGACAAATGCTGTGCTTGTAAGCACAATATTTGTTTGACATCAAAATCTTTATACTTGAAATAAACAATTTATTAAGTAAAGTAAAGTACAACAACTACATATCGGCAGAGGTCATGAGGACAGGAAATCTAAATCATTATCAGTCTGGCATGCAAATCTGACATGATGTTTTTTAAGACATACTTTACTGAAAATGTATCCTTGTTATTACAAATGTTAGGGTACTATAATGTGAATAATCAACCCAGTCTTACAGCATAATGTGTAATAGCTACGTTGGTCCACAAGACAAAACTGTCACAATTTTCGGTTTTACGTTTTTTGGCCTGTTCATTTACATTGCCTTGCAACCAGGTCACGTGACTATAGAGTTTACCTCAGCTAAAAAAAGAAAATGGCGGACTGTCGGCCTATTACCTGTGAAAAACACAATATTTTAGGAAAGCATCAGCATTTGTATGCATTTCGATGGCATTTCTAGTGAGAAGTATGGATTATATTTTCATCACCTTCGATCAAAGAATGTAGAAGACCTTCCGTTTATTAGTTTCTTCGAAGGTTTTAGTGTCTCTTTATGAAAGCGTGGGAATGCAACGCCTTTGACTGTGGACCGCATTTTTTTTTTTAAATGCACTTCTACTGGGTGCGTTACGGTAAAAAGGCACTAATCGCCAACCAAAACCAACACCAAGCACTCGAATCACATTATGACTTTCAATCATAAATTGCCATATTTGTATGAGTTCTGGGTCTGGCTCGATTCCATTGGTGTTTTTTGGACCGGGCCGAGGCACGTGGGGGCCGGTCAATAGGCCTATACAATTTTTTATTTTTTATTTTTTTGCTTTTGACTGGCCCATAAAGCAGGGACAGCGGCCCATTGGTTCATTTTCCATACTGACACTGGGCTGGCCCAATCATCACTTAGCAGGCTCCACCCCCCTCCCTCTCCGTGTGTCAGTCAGATGCATTCAGTGGCTCAGAGCCAGAAAGAAATCTGTTCATCAGGATGGAGAAACAAAAACACAAGAGCAAGGGGGGTGCGAAGAAATTGCGGGCCAAAGAAAAAAAAATCTAGAGGTTGATGCCTCAACATGTTCAAAAATAACCGACATGTTTAGTGCTGTTGCTTCAGTTGTCAAAACTACTACAGTACCTGACGACATGTTGCAGAAACATAGGGTTGCCAACTCTCCCAACCCCAAATCAGGGACTGACAGGGGCTGACGGGGGGTGCTAGCGGTCGACGGTGGGGGGGGGTCGACGGCCAGCCTCACTGCTCATATCCACAGATAGGACAACTCTCACCCGCGCGCACACTGGTCTGATGCGTCACAACTTCACAACAACCGGGAGTTCGGGGACATCCCGATTTATGGGCAAAATAGTATTTTTTTTCCTACTATGGAAGTCAATGGGGTCCATCAACTGTCTGATTGCCGACATTCTTTAAAATATCTTTCTTTGTGCTTAGCAGAATAAAAAAATCATACAGGTTTGAGACAACTTGATGGTGAGTAAATAATGACACAATTTTCATTTTTGGGTGAACTATCCCTTTAAAACAAAGTAACCTGTACTTGCAACCGTAAACTGGTCCATGGCACAGTAGTTCTCAGCTTTGTATGGGTTTTTGGGGAACGGAACAGTAGATATGCATGTCTACAGGGACCGCAAGGATAGTGTACTGGTTGGTGGTTTTGTCCGAACGATTGTGGTGGGCCGGTCTGAGCAAAAATGCCAGGGCCCTTTTTTTGTCCCAGTCCAGCCCTGCCTGGGTTTGATCGGCTGAGTCACTCTCAGGGGTTCAGAGGACACACACTGCGGTCAAGTGAGCCACGGCTTAAAAAAATAATGTCTATTCGTATTTTCCTTAAGGCGAGTTAACAAGTGTAAAGCAGAACTAGTGGTTAGTTCGATGGTGGATTGCGGAAACGGTACTGTTTTTACGGAGAAAAGCCACCGAGTTAAGCCCCGCCTCCTTTCATGCGCGAGTGTGTTTGTGTGTCTGATTCTAAAATAAATATCCTTTCAAATACCAATTACACGTGGTTTTATGTTTATGTCCTGATGCCCCTGGCTGTAGTTGATTTGACTAAGAAGGATCTATAAATACTGTGCGTCATTGCATGCGTGTATTATTTACATTTGACTAATGCTTTCGTTATTGCAATATGTTTTTAATTTTTTAGACACATTTCCTCAAAACGCTCCATTTTTGCCATGTTCATTTAGATTTTAACAAAAATATAATTTGTTTTTATAAAATTGTTAACTGTATAGCATTTCTCCCTTAATGATTAGAAGAGGAGTGAACCATACGTATATATATATATATATGTTAGGGAATTGAGATATACACATTTTGAATTAATTACAGTCAATGTTTTGGGGAGATAAGCTATGTATCATTTGTTTAGAAGTAAAAGCATTTCATGACCATGATTTTTTCCGACGCATTAGAGACCGTCTCCTTCATCTTGTTCCAGATGTTGTAAGTCAGTTTGCCCAAGTGTTGGGGCCTTGTCTATCAGAGCTCTTGATGGCAGCTGGTGGTCCTCCAGCAGGGGGCGCTGCGGGACTCTTTCCACTGCAGCCTTGTAGTGGTTCATGAAGGAGACTTCAGCTCTCAGCTGCTCCTCTGTGGCGCTGACTGTGGCTGAAAGAGCTGCTGTCTCTCTGCTCAGAGCCTGCATGTTAAAAATATGCAAATACAAGTTAATCTGAAGTTAACCCCTCGTCTTCCAGGTTCCCCTTTGGGTATGGGTACTTTGCTTGAAATCAGCACCATTGAAAATATAAAATAAAAAACACACATTATGGAAAAAAGGACAGCCAAAATGTTTTTATTACACACACATTTTAAAGTTATAAAGCAGACATTTTTATTTTATTTTGCTAAAACAAATGTCTTGCCAACAGGAAATCCAAATAAAAAAACATGTTCTGGCATTACAATACAGATAGTTATTAAGGAAACTTAAGTTGGTTTTAGACTTTTGTAACACCAAAGGGAAGTTGCGACACCTTATCACAAAGAAATCTCAACGGTCTGGCATCCAAACTTAAGTGCAGACAAATAGGGTGTGGTTATTTGGCACATTAGTCTATGGAGATTGCTAAATCTTTGCCATATGAAGACAACTAAAATCTTTTTGTTAGCGGAAAAAATCTCACATACACATTTTAAAGTTATACACATATTTATTGAAGTTATCTTTTCTTTTGGAAACAATTGCTAAGGCAAATGTCTTGCTGACAAGAAATCGAAATCAAAAAACATTCTGGTATTACAATACAGATATTTATTAAGGAAACTTTCAGACTTTTGTAACAGAAACGGATGAAAAGAATGTGTTTTACCTCATACAAGCAACAAAAAAAAAACTTTGAAAGGGTTACAATACAAAGTGTGCCACAAGTAACAAAATCGAAAGCATCCTTCAGCCACAGCGTCATCTAACCTCTGTAATTGTAATTGTATCCCGTAGTCCCCTGGCTGATAATTCTGCCCACATTTGAGGCAATGACGATGCTTATGATGATGAGAATAAGCAGGGAGATGGATACCAGCACTGTGCCCCAGATGTTGAGGCAGCGAGCGGTGGAGCCGTGGTGTCGGGCACCATTCATATCTCCAGCCACCTTCCGGTCTCTGGCCTGGAAGGACCAAAGCACATGGATTTAAGAAGTGGATTCATAGTAATGCTCGAGCTCACGGGGCCGTAAACCACCATCACAGAGCCCAAGACCAGTCGTATAATGTCTGCTTTCATTTTACTTTGGAAATGACACGACTTTCTCTGCTCTGTTTCCCGAGAAAAGGTTTTCCATTTTAAAAACTAAACCCATGATATATAAAATCTAACAGATTACTTGTCACCTTCGAGTGGTCTGCGTGATTTTCATTGTGGTCTAAATTAGTTTCATAATAAAGAAAATGCTTAAACTTTTATTTTAGACTTTCTTATTTCTTTAAAATAGAAAAAAAAACTTTTTCAAATATTCGTTTAGTTTTTTATAGGACATAGTAGAAGATCCCCCATGAAAGAGAGTCACCTTGATAGAGAAGATGAGAGCTGCTAGTCCGAGGCAGAAGGGATTGCAGTAGATCAAGTTGAAGATTGACCAGATGACGTGGTCCTTGGGGGCCTCCGGGGCCTCCGGGGCCATGTTCACTGAGGTGTACTGAACCGCCCTCAGTCCTGCAGACGGTCCAGGGTACCCCTCATTCCTCCCCTGCAATGCAACACTCTCAGTCGGGTAACACGGAGGGTCCATCGCTGTCAGCTCCACTGTGGTTCTGAGTGCAGGTCGCAGGAAGGTGTGCAAGAAAAGCAACTCACCGGGACGTTGCGCAAGAACTAAACTGCCCCCGTAAGTATCGTTTCTGGTGTCTTTTGTTCACCACGTTAATTTCAATTCAAAGGATGGTTTTAACACCACATAAAAAAGAAAAGTGTGGCGTCCTGCAGATCATATTATATATATATATTAAAAAAATTCAATATAATTTACATGTATTTAATAATACTAATTTGTACAACTTTTTATGACTATTCTATAGCTCATATAGTGGTACTCATATTATAGTACTCATACTACTCATACCAGTGGAGTACTATTACTCCACTGTTTGAAGTCTTAATCCCAAAATCAAATATTTACAAAGTATTTAATTAAACTACAATTACATATCGGCACAGGTCATAGTGGCAGCAACACCATTAACATTATCAGCAGTCTGCCACCTGAGTGTAGACAGCATTTCATGAGGTATTTTAATACATACGGAACCTTTGACGTACGAGGATTGTTTTCTTTGCAAAAAAACGAAATCTACGTAGACTTTTCTGCTGTGACGGGTTTTTTTTTTAATATACCATACTATCACATGTGGAATTCTTTTCTTCTGGGACTTTTATAAGGCATTTACTCAATGCCATGTTTTAAACTACAAACAAACTACTATGATTTATGACAAAAAATAAATGAAGACAAATGAAAGCTGCTTATGAACTTTGATCATAAGTTTATTCATTAATACAGGCACTCGACACGGTCCACAACATTAAAGTAACGTCAGTTACAGACAGTCAGACCTTTGATAGTTTACATCCTGTTCTGGATCTTTGTGGTCTCAAACTACACAAAATTGTATCTTTTAGCCAGAAATTAAAACACCACTACAAAGTTTGTCAGGATTTTGTAACATGCACTTAAACCAGATTAAATAATTATTTATTTTAGTCCAATTTAAGATCAGTACTCAATCAATGTATATTTACTGTAAGGTTACATGTTTGATCATTAGCGTTACTATTGATAGTCTCTTGCTGCATATGAAGACATGTTGAAAACAAGCACATCAAACTGTAAGTCATTCTTGTTCTTGTATTTGGTTGTTTTAGTCCACAAAAAGGCACTATTGTTGTAGTTCTAATGGAAATGAAGGCTCATCTTCAACAATGCTTTTTATCATCTGCATATCCCACTAGATACGTAAACAGAGAAAATAATAAAAGTAGAACAGGAACTGTTTTAACCAATGACAATCATCCAAATTATGAAAACTGATCATTGCTCGTGGTGGAATAAAGCAGTAAAATTAGCCCAGCCGTGAGATGACGATGCATTACATCAAGGTATTTTACAAATTTCAACCCAGACTGATGATTAATGTTGACAAGACATTTTGAATCGCTGGGTTTGTTTTCTTCTTCTGGCAAAGAAAAGAGTTGGTTCATAATAGCGTAGTGATACACACAAACCCTGAGTAATTAATGGACACAATTAGCACTTTTCATTGTAATCAACAGCAGTTGTTTGTGTTAAATGCAGCCAAACCACATTGCAAAAAAATGTATAATGATTGCAATTAGTCTTTATGTGCTATAAAGGTAGAAGTTAAAGTAATCACATCTTGGAGGGCGCGGCAATGGCCGAGGCTGCTGGACGGCTGTAGACATGCACACCTGTGTTCTGTGACAAAGTAGAAAAGGGAGAGAAATAAAAAACAAAGTTAACATGTCACATGAATGTTGGGGACATTGAGTCAAAGTAGCGACTGGATGGACAAATGGGGGGAAAAACACTGCGTTGGACCTTAGAGGAAACGTGTTTACCTTCTTCTCCTCCGCATTGTTCTGGTTCAGAAGGGCCTGAACCTGGTTTGCATAGTCCGCATGGACTGCCTTCAAGTTCTCAACCTGAATGAACAATCAGACCATCAGATTGGACAAAAGTCAGCTTACCATAAGCTGCAGATTATTTGATCACTTTTAGTTCTCCTCATTAGTTGCAATTGATGTCAACATCTGGATTTAGACCGACAGGGACCAGACAAAGCACACGGCTTTTGTTTTTGTGTTGAGAAGAAAAAAGAAGAAAAAAAATGATATATTGGTGTTATTGCTCAACTGATTATTGTAGAGAAATACTACACTAAAAACTTTTTTTTAAATGTATAACAAAGTTTTTCTAAGGCCTTTCAAGTATCGTGTTTAAAAAATAAAAAAAACCCACAAAACCAATTGTTCCTGTGCACAGGCACGCAGAGAAAGCCACATGCTGTTGTTTCGTGATAAAGCTTACCAGTGCAGGGGGGTATTGCACAAAAGTAGAATAAAGATGTCCAGGATAAGATAAAAAGTAGCAGCTTCACTTAGTGTGATCTGCTCGTCGCTGCTTAACCGGTTGAGAAGGGGGAGCCAAGTCAATCCAGGTGCACATAGCTGGGATAAGTGCGCGTCCACGGCTTTCTTTAATAGACCACGGTATCCATCACAGATTTACTGATGAAGAAATGGAGAATACGCACTCGGCATATTTCTCAAAATCAAACTGGTGACAGCAATAGTGACAAGTAATGGATGTTAATAAAAAGAAATCCTAAAACTTTTAGAGAACTGAACAGAATAACTGTTAAACACGTTTGTTTCGGATCAGAGCGGCAGCTGATTTAACACGTGAGACAGCAGGATTAATCTTAGCCAGACTGTTAGCCTGGTCTGGAGCAGGTAAATGAATCCAGGATAACCTGAATGTCCCGGCTTAAACCCTTATCCTGGTTTCGTGCAATAGCCCCGTGGATATGTGCCGTTATTTAAAGGTCAAATGAGGATGTAAATGTACATGACTGTAAAGTGAAAAAGAGTTTTATGAGTTTAGAGTTTAAAAAGGTCATTTTGGACTCACCATGCGTTTTTGGATGAAGAGCTGGGCTCCCTTCAGGGCCCCTGCCATGTTCTGGCAAAGTCTCTGGCGCTCCTCTTCGTTCAGGACCTCCGTGTAGAAGGTGCGAACCTGCAGCAAAGCACAAAGTAAGTCGACGACCTGGTCATACAGGGATGAAGAATGAAAAGAACATGAAGTAATACTCATAATAATGAGCGGGTTGAAACAGCATTTATTTGGATTTCTGTGTGTGATTCATGCTGACTGCTAAACTGTTATTAAACAGTAAGGCGGCGGAGCCAGTCACGATGGTAGATTGCGAGACGGACATTTGCTCCCGGATGTTCGAATTTACGCGCATCAACCTGATTTGCACTCTCGAATTTTGACAGTTATTTTCCGCCCAAGGAGACCAAGGAAAGAAAATACAGCTGAACGAATACAGTGGTAATTTAAATAGCGGTAAAAAAAAATAATACGCCAAACGCAATGTGTGGCGGCCGGTGTTGAATACGTGGCGGTGCGCCACAGATTAGTCTACGTGTGGGAAAGAAGCACTGCTGAGAGCAGAAACAGGAAACCAATGGCTGAATAGAAACTTAACAAAGAATGAAACTGAACTGCAAGATGGAAGCACTATGCAGAACATACAAGGCATCAATCCTCTAATGACTAAATCGACTGCAGTCTTCACAAACAAAGAACCGGGGTCACAATGTCGAAATAATAACCGGTTTGCATTTTGGTTTGAAGAAAAATGGAGGCCATTACTGGAGAGTACATTTTTATAATTAATTTTGCAGACTAGGTGAACACCATCTTTAGAGGAGTTTATATTGTTGTGAATCAAGTGCTTGCTTTGCAAACATTAACTGTGTAAAACTAAAGATATTACCATGAGCAAGTGGCCCTCCTTAGGAGGGGGGTGAATGTGTCATATGTAACGCACAAGAGTGCAAGGATATTGTTACCTGTGTAAAATTGTCTTCATCTGCGCTGTTGTAACGCCCCACATCTGGAGACACCTTGAACTTTGACTCCACAAACCGGGGCTGGTCCTCTGGGGCACTGAAGCTGTTCGGATAGTAGTTTGGAGCGCCACCTGGAGGCCAAACAGACCGCTGTCAATAGTTGCATTTCACAATTCAACCACAACGTGATGCTCGGTTACTGTTGTTTTTCAACATGTGATGCTGCAAATTATATTTAGCACGTTGACAGTTTTTAGCTCTTTAATGTAGCGTAGGTGACTGGGGTTTGAAATTGCAAAAATCAAATTAGGATTCTCCTCATGCAAAATCCATGTAACGTTAAATGAGTATCTTCCTGACATTACATTACATGTCATTTAGCTGACGCTTTTATCCAAAGCGACGTACAATAAGTGCATTTCCACATAGAGATATAAACTGACCATGGGTTTTCCGTTTTTTTCTAACTTTATTGAGAATCTGGCATTACGCAGCGACCTGCAAGTAGCGCGGCGTCTTAAATAAAGTGATGTGTGTCTTAATGCGAGGTTTTAGAAATGAACACAAAGGGATTTTTTTTTTAATTTGTTTAAGTCATATAGCATGCGTGTCGATACAGTGTTTCCCCTACCATTATAACAGCCACAGGACTCGACGGGCTGGCAGATCCCCTCCGGCTCCGTGGTTGTCTGAACCGGTGCGTGCTGTGAGAGCCACTCTGCGAGCATCCGAAAAGAAATGGCGTAAATACAAACAACCTGACGACCTGCATGCGTTTCAGTCGCTTCTCTCCTCTTTTTCTGCCTCCATCTCTGCCGCAAAAAGCGCTTTCTCCAGAATTGAGTCCTCATTTTCCAACCCCCCAAAAAACTATCTTCACTAACCTCCTCGAACCCCCCAGTCCTCCTCCCCCCTTCTTCCAGGAGACTTTGTCACCTACTTTAACAAAAAAATAGCTGACATACGCTCCTCCTTCTCCAACCCACCTCCTTCCAACTGTATCCCACAGACTTCACTTCTATCGCCCTCGCTTCCCTGTTTCACACCCCTGTCTCCTAACAAAGTTCTTACCTTGGTAACCTCTTTATAACCTTGGTAACCTCTAACCAAGCCGCCAACTCTCCTCCTATCTCCACCGTAACAACCTCCTTGACCCCCATCAGTCAGCCTTCAAGGCGGGCCATTCCACAGAAACGGCTCTCCTCGCTGTCTCGGAGCAACTCTACGCTGCTAGAGCCGCCTCTCTCTCCTCCGTCCTCATCCTTCTGGACCTTTCTGCAGCATTCGACACAGTAAACCACCAGATCCTTATCTCCGACCCTTCAGGAACTTGGTGTCACAGGTTCCGCGCTCTCTCTTCTCTCATCCTACCTTGACGGCCACACCTCTCGGGTAACTTGGGGAGGATCAGTGTCGGAACCTTGTCCTCTTACTACTGGAGTTCCTCAGGGCTCCGTCCTGGGTCCCCTCCTCTTCTCAATCTACACCAACTCTCTTGGCTCCGTCATTGGCTTGCATGGTTTTTCTACAGCTATGCCGACGACACCCAACTAATTCTCTCCTTCCCCAACTCGGACACTCAGGTGGCGGCACGGATCTGAGAGTGTCTCAGTAGTGTGTGTGAGAGTGTCTCAGTAGTTAAGTCCTAAACGGCCCCTCATACTAATCACCAACCAAAACCAAGCCCTTGAATCACATTATGACTTTTCAATCATAAATTGCCTTGTTTTTATGAGTTTTCAATGAAAGAATGCATAATTCCGTGGGATTTTCGAATGCTAAACGCTTAGCGCATGTGTGTGTCTCTTTCAAAACATCCCCTTCCTTTTCAGGCTCCTATTTCATGGGGGGGGCACTTTTGGTCTTCACCCTCGGAGGGGAGCGTCATTTCTCGTTTCCTCCTTTTACTGGCCGGGGAAGCTGGCGCTCTACCCCACGTGGGTCTGCTTCGATTCCATTGGTGTCTTTAGGAATGCGTGGGAATGCAATGGTTTTTTTTACCGTTGTTATGGTAGTTGCTATGGACACTGCTATTGCTGCTGGGCCACCTAGTTCAGTGGTTCTTCACCTGGGTTCAATTGGTTAAGTCACTTTCAGGGGTTCAGCCGACACACACTGCACAGACATACTGTCTTTTTTTTTTTTCCTTAAGGTGAGTTAACAAGTGTAAAGCAGAACTGGTGGTCAGTTAAATGGTGGATGGCGGAAACGGTACTGTTTTTATGGAGTTAAGCCCCGACCCCTTTCATGCGCGAGTGTGTTTGTGTGTCTGATTCTAAAATAAATATCCTTTCAAATACCAATTACACGTGGTTTTATGTTTATGTCCTGATGCCCCTAGCTGTAGTTGATTTGACTAAGAAGGATCTATAAATACTGTGCGTCATTGCATGCGTGTGTTATTTACATTTGACTAATGCTTTCGTTATTGCAATATGTTTTTAATTTTGTAGACACATTTCTCAACACTAAAAACTCTCAATTTTTGCCATGCTCATTTATATTTTAACAAAGATATCATTTGTTTACATGAAATTGTTAAATGTATAGCATTTCTCCCTTAATGATTAGAAGAGGAGTGCACCATACGTTAAAAAATGTTAAGAAATTGAGATATAAACATTTTAAATTAATTAGTCAATGTTTTGGGGAAATAAGCAATCTATCATCTGTTTAGAAGTAAAAGCGTTTCATGACCACATTTTCCGACGCATTAGAGACCGTCTCCTTCATCTTGTTCCAGATGTTGTAGGTCAGTTTGCCCAAGTGTTGGGGCCTTGTCTATCAGAGCTCTTGATGGCCAACCCAGTCTCCAAAAAAAGCGTGAAATGGCTACGTTGGTCCACCGTGATAAACGTAGTCATGTTACGTTTTCCCCCAAAATAACGTTACTATGTTACGTTTCTTTTGGCCCATTCATTTACATTGCTTTGCAAATAGGTCACGTGACTATCAAGTTTCCCGTTAGTGAAAAGAAAAACATGGCGGACGGTCAGCATAATCTCGGTGAAAAACACAATATTTTAAGAAAGCATCAGCATTTGTATGCATTTCGATGGCATTTCTAGCGAGAAGTATGCGTTATTCTTTCATAATCTTCTATCAGAGACTGTAGAAGACTTTCCGTTTATTCGTTTCTGCGAAGATTTGAGTGTCCCTTTGGGAAAGCGTGGCTACGCAACGCCTTTAACGGCGCATTATTAAAAAAACACTTCCAGTGGGGGCGTTACCGTAAAGAAGCGTTCAGCCTTAAAGCCACTAATCGCCAAACAAAACAAACTCAAAGCACTCGAATCACATTATGACTTTTTAAACATAAATTCCGTTATTTTTATGAGTTTTCAATGAAAGAATGCATCATTTCCGGGGGTAGGCATGCCCGGGACATGCCGAATTATGGGCAATTTTGATTTGTCCAGCTTTTTGACAGCTCCAGTCCCGACTTCCAATCACAGCCTCCTAAATCAATGACGCGCCTAAAACTCTCGGTTCGAACATTACGTCTTGTTTACATGGGAAAGGGGGGCGGGGCTTCGCCCTCAGAGCGGAGCGTCATTTCTCGCTCCACACGTCTCCTCTTTTTACTGGCCAGGAAAACGGGCGATCTATCCCACGTGGGTCTGGCTCCATTCCATTGGCTCTGACGAATCCATAGAGAGGCGGGACTTATAATTTGCCCGGCAAACGGAGAGATTTGAGCTGCATTGCTTGCACTGTGCGTGAAGTGGCCGTGAGGCCTCCACTAAAGTCTCTCTCTATTTGTTCTGCTTTACTCAATAAAAGTAAAACCTTTACAGATATACTGTCCACACACTAGGCTAACATAATAGAGACTTCCAGGCTTTGTCCTTTATGTTTTATGGGGATAAAGCCCCTGTAAGTAGTTTTTTCCCAAGCAAATCTGAGTTTCTTCTTTTTTTGTGTGTCCCATACAAATATCAAAATATATATACTGATTTTCACATCCAAACACACTCACTTATGTTCCCTTGAATCATGACAACAAGAAATTTCAAGATAAACCTTTTGCTTTCATAAATCATACAGTTTTAGTGTGTAAATGCCCAGCAGTGTACGGTCCGAGGGCCCCTATCGGGCCACTTGTTAGATGGGTTTGATGGGTTACCGACTAAAATATATGCCCCCACCCCCTAACTTGATTTAGGTCTGTTGCCTCAGGGTAACTTGTAAATATAATAAGTCAAACAAGCAATGTAAGCATTAAGAAAGTAGTGCATTTTGAGCACATTAACCACAAATGGATTCAAACATAAATTCAAAAATATTAAACAAAGAAATGAAATGACCAACACTGTATGTACAAAATCCACATACAAAACATGTAAACTTAAAGGGCTTGTTTGTGTCAAATTTTATGGCATACACATTCAACTGGCCTACAATAACCTGAAGAATGTCTTAAAATACTGAAGGGGGGGACATGATATCATTAGAAATGTTATGCCAGAGGGAGCACAGAATGTATTGTGGGGTGTTCAACAAGGAGGATTTTCAACCTCTACTATGTCTCCATCCTCATCTTGATCGACAGACTCACTGTCACTATCATCAGACATGCGTTATCCTAGTTTTAGTGTGTAAATGCAATTTCCAGCATGAGACCTAAAAAACGCCTACAGGAATAAAAGGGTTAAACCAGATACAACTTGCTTGTTTGACTTATTTGACTTATTATATTTACAAGTTTCCCTGAGGCAGTTAGGGGGTGGGGGCATAAATTTTAGTCAGTAACCCATCCAACCCATCTTAAAACTCAGTCGAAGGAGTCTAACGCCGGAGTCACAGGGTGCAACAAAACTCTGTAGTGAAAAAAGTGAAGGCCGAGGCATGCTGGGTGAGGTGCGATCCCGGCCCTTTTGGGACAGTGTTGTGCCTGAACGCGTTCATAAACTTGTTGATATTTTGGGCGAACGTGAACTGAACGTACTGTATTAATGCCCGATGAACGTCACTGTTCTCGTTCATTCTGGTGTCTATGAACGGCGCGTTCGTTCAGCTTAACATCGTTCAATGGGGTACCAGATTTCTATAGAAAACACACCATAAACGCGCATTAATAAGTGTAGCAAAAAGGCGGCGTATAATAATTTTAAAGAGTTTATGAAGTTACTGACAAGGTCGGTGAGGATGGGAGGAATCTGACCTTTCTTTGCAAACATTTGCACCTTAATGATTACTGTCCTGTTTTTCTTTTAATAATTCCTTATTTAAAAAAGACCATTTAAGCAGCATGTGTTTGAGAATGTAGTGTAGGGGTGAACTCTGCAACTGCTGCTAGTGTGGAGTGAATGACAGCAACATTAAAGCAACAAAGGGGAAATGCTGTCCCCTCAATGCTAATGTAAACCCTGGTTGGATAAGGATTCAAAATTGGATAAGAAGATTAAATCTGATGCATCGCTTCAGTTTTAAAACTGATAAAATAATTGCTGTCTGTGGTTCTGGGCTGTGGCAATAATTTAGAAAAAAAATAGCTCGCAGCAACGTATGGAAAAAAAGAACTGAACTAGTTCATTTTTTGGAACCGTGAACTTAGTTCAAATATTTTGAACTATGAACTGAACTAGTTCATTTTTAAAATGTGTGAACTAAACTTTGAACTAGTTAATGTAGAAAGTAAACTTTACCAACACTGGCTATAGGACCCCGGAAGATGATGAACTATGCCTGGGAAGGGCGAAGCCATGCCGGTACGAGCATGATGTGCAAATTAGTCGTCAGATCAAAGTATAGTAGTGATAGACTAATCGAACCATCTAACAAGTGGCCCGATAGGGGCCCCCGGACCGTACACTGCTGGGCATTTACACACTAAAACTGTCATATTTATGAAAGCAAAAGGTATATCTTGAAATTTCTTGTTGTCATGATAAAAGGGAACATAAGTGAGTGTGTTTGGATGTGAAAATCAGTATATATATTTTGATATTTGTATGGGACACACAAAAAAAGAAGAAACTCAGATTTGCTTGGGAAAAAACTACTTACAGGGGCTTTATCCCCATAAAACATAAAGGACGAAGCCTGGAAGTCTCCATTATGTTAGCCTAGTGTGTGGACAGTATATCTGTAAAGGTTTTACTTTTATTGAGTAAAGCAGAACAAATAGAGAGAGACTTTAGTGGAGGCCTCACGGCCACTTCACGCACAGTGCAAGCAATGCAGCTCAAATCTCTCCGTTTGCCGGGCAAATTATAAGTCCCGCCTCTCTATGGATTCGTCAGAGCCAATGGAATGGAGCCAGACCCACGTGGGATAGATCGCCCGTTTTCCTGGCCAGTAAAAAGAGGAGACGTGTGGAGCGAGAAATGACGCTCCGCTCTGAGGGCGAAGCCCCGCCCCCCTTTCCCATGTAAACAAGACGTAATGTTCGAACCGAGAGTTTTAGGCGCGTCATTGATTTAGGAGGCTGTGATTGGAAGTCGGGACTGGAGCTGTCAAAAAGCTGGACAAATCAAAATTGCCCATAATTCGGCATGTCCCGGGCATGCCTACCCCCGGAAATGATGCATTCTTTCATTGAAAACTCATAAAAATAACGGAATTTATGTTTAAAAAGTCATAATGTGATTCGAGTGCTTTGAGTTTGTTTTGTTTGGCGATTAGTGGCTTTAAGGCTGAACGCTTCTTTACGGTAACGCCCCCACTGGAAGTGTTTTTTTAATAATGCGCCGTTAAAGGCGTTGCGTAGCCACGCTTTCTCAAAGAGACACTCAAATCTTCGCAGAAACGAATAAACGGAAGGTCTTCTACAGTCTCTGATAGAAGATTATGAAAGAATAACGCATACTTCTCGCTAGAAATGCCATCGAAATGCATACAAATGCTGATGCTTTCTTAAAATATTGTGTTTTTCACCGAGATTATGCTGACCGTCCGCCATGTTTTTCTTTTCACTAACGGGAAACTTGATAGTCACGTGACCTATTTGCAAAGCAATGTAAATGAATGGGCCAAAAGAAACGTAACATAGTAACGTTATTTTGGGGGAAAACGTAACATGACTACGTTTATCACGGTGGACCAACGTAGCCATTTCACGCTTTTTTTGGAGACTGGGTTGTGATGGCAGCTGGTGGTCCTCCAGCAGGGGGCGCTGCGGGACTCTTTCCACTGCAGCCTTGTAGTGGTTCATGAAGGAGACTTCAGCTCTCAGCTGCTCCTCTGTGGCGCTGACTGTGTCTGAAAGAGCTGCTGTCTCTCTGCTCAGAGCCTGCATGTTAAAAATATGCAAATAGAAGTTAATCTGAAGTTAAGCCCTCGTCTTCCAGGTTCCCCTTTGGGTGTGAGTATTTTGCTTGAAATCAGCACCATTGAAAATATAAAATAAAAAAACACACATTATGGAAAAAAGGACAGCCAAAATGTTTTTATGAGCAGAAAGAATTTCACACACATTGTAAAGTTATAAAGCAGACATTTTTATTTTGTTTTGCTAAGACAGATGTCTTGCCGACAGGAAATCCAAATCAAAAAACATGTTCTGGCATTACAATACAGATTGTTATTAAGGAAACTTAAGTTGGTTTCAGACTTTTGTAACACAAACTGATAAAAATAATCTGTTTAACCTCATATAAGATACAAAAAAAAAACTTTGGAAGGGTTACAAAGTGTGCCACGAGTAACAAAACCGAAATCATCCTTCAGCCACAGCATCATCTAGCCCATTTAAATGTATCGCAGTCTAATGGTGGTTATTGTGATGAGAATAAGCAGGGAGGTGGATACCAGCACTGAGGCCGGAATGTTGAGCCAGCGAGCCGTGGAGCCGTAGTGTCGGGCACCTTTCATATCTCCAGCCACCTTCCGGTCTCTGGCCTGGAAGGACCAAAGCACATGGATTTAAGAAGTGGATTCATAGTAATGCTCGAGCTCACGGGGCCGTAAACCACCATCACAGAGCCCAAGACCAGTCGTTTAATGTCTGCTTTCATTTTACTTTGGAAATGACACGACTTTCTCTGCTCTGTTTCCCGAGAAAAAGTTTTGCATTTGAAAACTAAACCCATGATATATATATAAATCTAACAGATTAACATTACTGGTCACCTTCGACTGGTCTGCGTGATTTTCACCGTGGTCTAAATTAGTTTTATAATAAAGAAAATGCAAAAACGCTTATTTTACACTTTCTTATTTCTTTAAAATAGAAAAAAAAACTTTTTTTTCGAATATTCATTTAGTCTTTTATAGGACATATAAGATCCCTCATGAAAGAGAGTCACCTTGATAGAGAAGATGAGAGCTGCTAGTCCGAGGCAGCAGGGATTGCAGTGGACCAAGTTGAAGATTGACCAGATGACGTGGTCCTCAGGGGCCTCCAGGGCCTCCAGGGCCTCCGGGGCCATGTTCACTGAGGTGTACTGAACGGCCGTCAGTCCTGCAGACGGTCCAGGGTACCCCTCATTCCTCCCCTGCAATGCAACACTCCCAGTCTGGTAACACAAAGGATCCATCGCTGTCAGCTCCACTGTGGTTCTGAGTGCAGGTCGCAGGAAGGTGTGCAAGAAAAGCAACTCATCGGGACGTTGCGCAAGAACTGAACTGCCCCCACAAGTATTTTCTCTCTTTCTGGTGTCTTTTGTTCACCAAGTTAATTTAGATTCAAAGGATGGTTTTAACAACACATAAAAAGGAAAAGTATAGCGTCCTGCAGATCATTTTATATATTTAAAAAAAAAACTTTACTAATCAATATTATTTACATGTATTTAATACTAACTTTTACAACTTTTTATGCCAATACTATGGCCTTTCCTTGACATTCTTTAAATGGACTTTTCGTGATTTTGATCTTGACATACGATACTATTACTCATATTATAGTACTCATAACAGTGGAGTACTATTACTCCACTGTTTGTGGAAGTTATTTGTTTGACGTCTTAATCCTAATATCAAATATTTACAATGTATTGTTAATTTAAACTACAATTACATATCGGCACAGGTCATAGTGGCAGCAACACCATTAACATTATCAGCAGTTTGGCACCTGAGTGTAGACAGCATTTCATGAGGTCTTTTAATACATATGGAATTCTTTTCTTCTGGGACATTTACAAGCCATTTCATGTTTAATCTATTAAAACAAACTTCTATGATTTATGACAAAAAATAAATGAAGACAAATGAAAGCTGCTTATGAACTTTGATCATAAGTTTATTCATTAATACAGGCACTCGACACGGCCCACAACATTTTAAAGTAACATCAGTTACAGACAGTCAGACCTTTGATAGTTTACATCCTGTTCTGGATCTTTGTGGTCTCAAACTACACAAAATTGTATCTTTTAGCCTGAAATGAAAACACCACTACAAAGTTTGTCAGGATTTTGTAACATGCACTTAAACCAGATTTTATAATTATTTAGATTATTATAATTTGAGATCAGAACTTAAATCAATGTATATTTACTGTAAGGTTACATGTTTGATCATTAGCGTTTCTATTGATAGTCTCTTGCTGCATATGAAGACATGTTGAAAACAAGCACATCAAACTGTAAGTAATTCATAAGTAATTCTTCTTGTTTAAAAAAGGTCAAAATAACAGCATTTGGTTGTTTTAGTCCACAAAAAGGCACTATTGTTGTAGTTCTAATGGAAATGAAGGCTCATCTTCCACTAGATATGCAAACAGGGAAAATAATAAAAGTAGAACAGGAACTGTTTTACCAATGACAATCATCCAAATTATGAAAACTGATCATTGCTCGTGGTGGAATAAAGCAGTAAAATTAGCCCAGCCGTGAGATGACGATGCATTACATCAAGGTATTTTACTAATTTAAACCCAGACTGATGATTAATGTTGACAAGACATTTTGAATCGCTGGGTTTGTTTTCTTCTTCTGGCAAAGAAAAGAGTTGGTTCATAATAGCGTAGTGAAAAAAAAAAGATATATTGGTGTTATTGCTCAACTGATTATTGCATTGTAGAAAAATACTATACTTTTCTAAGGCCTTTCTAAGTCCTTAGCACAGGCACGCAGAGAAAGCCACATCCCTTTGTTTCGTGACGAAGCTTACCAGGGGGGTATTGCACAAAAGTAGAATAAAGATGTCCAGGATAAGATAAAAAGTAGCAGCTTCACTTAGTGTGATCTGCTCGTTGCTGCTTAACCGGTTGAGAAGGGGGAGCCAAGTCAATCCAGGTGCACATAGCTGGGATAAGTGCGCGTCCACGGCTTTCTTTAATAGACCACGGTATCCATCACAGATTTACTGATGAAGAAATGGAGAACACGCGCTGGGAATATTACTCAAAATCAACTTATATAAAATAAATTCTAACACATTCAGAGAACTGAACTGTTAAACACGTTTTTGGATGAAGAGCTGGGCTCCCTTCAGGGCCCCTGCCATGTTCTGGCAAAGTCTCTGGCGCTCCTCTTCGTTCAGGACCTCCGTGTAGAAGGTGCGAACCTGCAGCAAAGCACAAACACAACAACATGAAGTAATACTCATAATAATGAGCGGGTTGAAACAGCATTTATTTGGATTTCTGTGTGTGATTCATGCTGACTGCTAAACTGTTATAAAACAGTAAGGCGGCGGAGCCAGTCACGATGGTAGATTGCGAGACGGACATTTGCTCCCGGATGTTCGATTTACGCGCATCAACCTGATTTGCACTCTCGAATTTTGACAGTTATTTTCCGCCCAAGGAGACCAAGGAAAGAAAATGCAGCTGAACGAATACAGTGGTAATTTAAATAGCGGTAAAAAAAAATAATACACCAAACGCAATGTGTGGCGGCAGGTGTTGAATACGTGGCGGTGCGCCACAGATTAGTCTACGTGTGGGAAAGAAGCACTGCTGAGAGCAGAAACAGGAAACCAATGGCTGGATAGAAACTTAACAAAGAAAAAAACTGAACTGCAAGATGGAAGCACTATGCAGAACATACAAGGCATCAATCCTCTAATGACTAAATCTACTGCAGACTTCACAAACAAAGAACCAGGGTCACAATGTCGAAATAATAACCGGTTTGCATTTTGGTTTGAAGAAAAATGGAGGCTATTACTGGAGAGAGGGGAAATAATTGCACATTTTTTATAATTAATAATTGCTATTTTTGCAGACTAGGTGAACACCATCTTTAGAGGAGTTTCGGCGACTCCGTGTTACCGCCCACTCTGACTGCTAGGAACCTCAGCGTGACACTTGAATACCACGCTCTACAACATCAGGAGAATACGACCCCTTCTCACTCAGAATGCAGCGCAGGTACTAATTCTTGTCATCTCCCGCCTTGACTACTGTAACTGTCTCCTGGCAGGTCTCCCTGCTGCCGCCATTCGACCTCTGCAGCTCATCCAGAATGCAGCAGCTCGACTGGTCTTCAACCTTCCGAAATACTCCCACACCACACCGCTTCTCCGTTCTCTTCACTGGTTACCATCCCCCACGCATCCAGTTCAAAACATTGGTACCCACGTACCATGCTGTGAATGGATCAGGTCCAGTCTACATCCAGGACATGGTGAAACCCTCCATCCCAACCCGCACACTCCGCTCTGCATCTGCCAAGCGGCTTGTTCCTCCCTCTCTGAGAGAAAAGCACTCCGCGAGATGGCGGCTCTTTGCTGTCCTGGCTCCCAGATGGTGGAATGAGCTCTCCGATGACATCAGGACTGCAGAGAGCCTCTACATCTTCCGCCGAAAACTCAAGATGAGATTTGCTATAAAAACGTTTATTTTACACTTACTCTTTCTTTTATTTCTTTCAAAAAATGTGTCAATTAAAATTAAAACAGAAAAACTACTTTTATTTTTCAAAAATTATTTTATAGGACATAAAAGGTTCCCCATGAAAGAGAGTCACCTTGAAAGAGAAGATGAGAGCTGCTAATCAGAGGCAGCAGCAGAGATTGCCGTGGATCAAGTTGAAGATTGACCAGATGACGTGGTCCTTGACATTCCATCCCTTGAATATGGTAGTATTTATAAACTTGGACGGGCGAGCCCGGACTTCAAGGCATATGAAGGAAGGGCGTATGACTGGCGCATTGCGCTGTTCAAAATCAGCGCTCTTTGCTTCCGCCTTCCGGTGTAACTGAGATGCTCTCACGTTGTATAGTGAGATGCTCTCATGTTGTATAGTGAGATGCTCTCACGTTGTATAGTGAGATGCTCTCATGTTGTATAGTGAGATGCTCTCACGTTGTATAGTGAGATGCTCTCACGCACACTAGTGAGATGGCATGAGTGTCTCAGTAGTGTGTGTGAGAGTGTCTCAGTAGTGTGTGTGAGAGTGTCTAGTAGTGTGCGTGAGAGTGTCTCAATAGTGTGTGTGAGAGTGTCTCAGTAGTGTGTGTGAGAGTGTCTAGTAGTGTGCGTGAGAGTGTCTCAATAGTGTGCGTGAGAGTGTCTCAGTAGTGTGTGTGAGAGTGTCTAGTAGTGTGCGTGAGAGTGTCTCAATAGTGTGTGTGAGATTGTCTCAATAGTGTGTGTGAGAGTGTCTCAGTAGTGTGTGAGAGTGTCTAGTAGTGTGTGTGAGAGTGTCTAGTAGTGTGCGTGAGAGTGTCTAGTAGTGTGCGTGAGAGTGTCTAGTAGTGTGTGTGAGAGTGTCTCAGTAGTGTGTGTGAGAGTGTCTAGTAGTGTGTGTGAGAGTGTCTAGTAGTGTGCGTGAGAGTGTCTAGTAGTGTGCGTGAGAGTGTCTAGTAGTGTGTGTGAGAGTGTCTAGTAGTGTGCGTGAGAGTGTCTAGTAGTGTGTGTGAGAGTGTCTCAGTAGTGTGCGTGAGAGTGTCTAGTAGTGTGTGTGAGAGTGTCTCAGTAGTGTGTGTGAGAGTGTCTAGTAGTGTGCGTGAGAGTGTCTCAATAGTGTGTGTGAGATTGTCTCAATAGTGTGTGTGAGAGTGTCTCAGTAGTGTGTGAGAGTGTCTAGTAGTGTGTGTGAGAGTGTCTAGTAGTGTGCGTGAGAGTGTCTAGTAGTGTGCGTGAGAGTGTCTAGTAGTGTGTGTGAGAGTGTCTCAGTAGTGTGTGTGAGAGTGTCTAGTAGTGTGTGTGAGAGTGTCTAGTAGTGTGCGTGAGAGTGTCTAGTAGTGTGCGTGAGAGTGTCTAGTAGTGTGTGTGAGAGTGTCTAGTAGTGTGCGTGAGAGTGTCTAGTAGTGTGTGTGAGAGTGTCTAGTAGTGTGCGTGAGAGTGTCTAGTAGTGTGTGTGAGAGTGTCTCAGTAGTGTGTGTGAGAGTGTCTAGTAGTGTGCGTGAGAGTGTCTAGTAGTGTGCGTGAGAGTGTCTAGTAGTGTGTGTGAGAGTGTCTCAATAGTGTGTGTGAGAGTGTCTAGTAGTGTGCGTGAGAGTGTCTCAATAGTGTGTGTGAGAGTGTTGAGTGTTTCTATGAGGGGCCGTTCAAGACATTATTCATTCTGGTACTCTCACATACACATATTCTCACTCTTATATACATACAGTATATTCTCCTTATACACACATACATTCTTCTCTTACAGACATATATTTTCTTTACACATACATACATTTGTTTGTGAGAGTGAGAATATATGTATGTGAAAGGAGAATGTATGTATATAAGAGTGAGAATATATGTATGTGAAAGGAGAATGTATGTATATAAGAGTGAGAATATATGTATGTGAAAGGAGAATGTATGTATATAAGAGTGAGAATATATGTATGTGAAAGGAGAATGTATGTATATAAGAGTGAGAATATATGTATGTGAGAGTACCAGAATGAATAATGTCTTGAACGGCCCCTCATACTAATCGCCAACCAAAACCAACACCAACACCAAGCCCTCGAATCACATTATGACTTTTCAATCATAAATTGCCTTGTTTTCAATGCAAGAATTCATAATTCCGGGGGATTTTCGAATGTTAAACACTTAGCGCATGTGTGTGTCTCTTTCAAAACATCTCCTTCCTTTTCAGACTCCTATTTCATGGGGAGTGTGGGGGGGCACTTTTGGTCTTCACCCTCGGATCGGAGCGTCATTTCTCGCTCTATACAATTGTTAACTGTATAGCATTTCTCCCTTAATGATTAGAAGAGGAGTGAACCATACGTATATATATATATATTATATATAAAATGTTAGGAAATTGAGATATAAACATTTTAAATTAATTACAGTCAATGTTTTGGGGAAATAAGCAATCTATCATCTGTTTAGAAGTAAAAGCGTTTCATGACCACATTTTCTCGACGCATTAGAGACCGTCTCCTTCATCTTGTTCCAGACGCCGTAGGTCAGTTTGCCCAAGTGTTGGGGCCTTGTCTATCAGAGCTCTTGATGGCAGCTGGTGGTCCTCCAGCAGGGGGCGCTGCGGGACTCTTTCCACTGCAGCCTTGTAGTGGTTCATGAAGGAGACTTCAGCTCTCAGCTGCTCCTCTGTGGCGCTGACTGTGTCTGAAAGAGCTGCTGTCTCTCTGCTCAGAGCCCTGCATGTTAAAAATATGCAAATAGAAGTTAATCTGAAGTTAACCCCTCGTCTTCCAGGTTCCCCTTTGGGTGTGAGTATTTTGCTTGAAATCAGCACCATTGAAAATAATTAATAAAAAAACACACATTATGGAAAAAAGGAAAATCATGCCTGACTGAAGACAGCAAAAATGTTTTTATGAGCAGAAAGAATTTCACACACATTGTAAAGTTATAAAGCAGGCATTTTTATTTTAGTTTGCTAAGACAAATGTCTTGCCGACAGGAAATCCAAATCAAAAAAACATATTCTGGCATTACAATACAGATTGTTATTAAGGAAACTTAAGTTGGTTTTAGACTTTTGTAACACAAACTGATGAAAATAATCTGTTTAACCTCATATAAGATACAAAAAAAAAACTTTGAAAGGGTTACAAAGTGTGCCACGAGTAACAAAACCGAAAGCATCCTTCAGCCACAGCATCATCTAGCCTCTGTAATTGTAATCGTAATCGTAATGGTATACCGTATTCCTGATGGGAATGACAATTATAATGATGAGAATAAGCAGGGAGATGGATACCAGCACTGTGCCCCAGATGTTGAGGCAGCGAGCGGTGGAGCCGTGGTGTCGGGCACCATTCATATCTCCAGCCACCTTCCGGTCTCTGGCCTGGAAGGACCAAAGCACATGGATTTAAGAAGTGGATTCATAGTAATGCTCGAGCTCACGGGGCCGTAAACCACCATCACAGAGCCCAAGACCAGTCGTATAATGTCTGCTTTCATTTTACTTTGGAAATGACTTCGAGTGGTCTGCGTGATTCTCATCGTGGTCTAAATTAGTTTCATAATAAAGAAAATGCAAAAACATTTTTTTTACACTTTATTTCTTTAAAATAGAAAAAACTACTTTTTTTCGAATATTCATTTACTTTTTTATAGGACATAGAAGATTCCCCATGAAAGAGAGTCACCTTGATAGAGAAGATGAGAGCTGCTAGTCCGAGGCAGAAGGGATTGCAGTGGATCAAGTTGAAGATTGACCAGATGACGTGGTCCTTGGGGGCCTCTGGGGCCTCCGGGGCCATGTTCACTGAGGTGTACTGAACCGCCCTCAGTCCTGCAGACGGTCCAGGGTACCCCTCATTCCTCCCCTGCAATGCAACACTCCCAGTCTGGTAACACAGAGGATCCATCGCTGTCAGCTCCACTGTGGTTCTGAGTGCAGGTCGCAGGAAGGTGTGCAAGAAAAGCAACTCACCGGGAAGTTGCGCAAGAACTGAACTGCCCCCACAAGTATTTTCTCTCCTTCTTCAAAGGATGGTTTTAACACCACATAAAAAAAGAAAAGTGTAGCGTCCTGCAGATCATATTTTATATATATATATATATACAGTATATATATATAAAAAAAAAAACTTTACTAATCAATAATATTTAAAAGTATTTAATATTAACTTTTACAACTTTTTATGCCAATTCTATGGCCTTTTCTTGACATTCTTTAAAAGGACTTTTCGTGATTTTGTTATGACATACAATACTATTACTCATATTATAGTACTCATACTACTCATACCAGTGGAGTACTATTACTCCACTGTTTGACGTCTTAATCCCAATATCAAATATTTACGATGTAAGGTTAATTTAAACTACAATTACATATCGGCACAGGTCATAGTGGCAGCAACACCAACAACATTATCAGCAGTGTAGACAGCATTTCATGAGGTCTTTTAATACATACGGAACCTTTGACGTACGAGGATTGTTTTCTTTGCAAAAAAACAAAATCTATGTAGACTTTTCTTTTTTTTATATACCATACGATCACATATGGAATTATTTTCTTCTTCTTTTAGAAGGCATTTCATCAATTCCATGTTTTAATGTCTAATCTTTTAAAACAAACTACTATGATTTATGACAAAAAATAAATGAAGACAAATGAAAGCTGCTTATGAACTTTGATCATAAGTTTATTCATTAATACAGGCACTCGACACGGTCCACAACATTAAAGTAACATCAGTTACAGACAGTCAGACCTTTGATAGTTTACATCCTGTTCTGGATCTTTGTGGTCTCAAACTACACAAAATTGTATCTTTTAGCCTGAAATTAAAACACCACAACAAAGTTTGTCAGGATTTTGTAACATGCACCAGATTTGATAGTTATTTAGATTATTATAATTTGAGATCAGAACTCAATGTATATTTACTGTAAGGTTACATGTTTGATCATTAGGGTTACTTATTGATAGTCTCTTGCTGCATATGAAGACATGTTGAAAACAAGCACATCAAACTGTAAGTCATTCATAAGTAATTCTTCTTGTTTACAAAAGGTCAAAATAACAGTAATTGGTTGTTTTAGTCCACAAAAAGGCACTATTGTTGTAGTTCTAATGGAAATGAAGGCTCATCTTCATCCTTGCTTTTTATCATCTTTATATCCCACTAGATATGCAAACAGAAAATAATAAAAGTAGAACAGGAACTGTTTTACCAATGACAATCATCCAAGTTATGAAAACTGATCATTGCTGGTGGTGGAATAAAGTAGTAAAATTAGCCCAGCCGTGAGATGACGATGCATTACATCAAGGTATTTTACAAATTTAAACCCAGACTGATGATTAATGTTGACAAGACATTTTGAATCGCTGGGTTTGTTTTCTTCTGGCAAAGAAAAGAGTTGGTTCATAATAGCGTTGTGATACACACAAACCCTGAGTAATTAATGGACACAATTAGCACTTTTCATTGTAATCAACAGCAGTTGTTTGTGTTAAATGCAGCCAAACCACATTGCAAAAATGTGTATAATGATTGTAATTAGTCTTTATGTGCTATAAAGGTAGAAGTTAATCACATCTTGGAGGGCGCGGCAATGGCCGAGGCTGCTGGACGGCTGTAGACATGCACACCTGTGTTCTGTGACAATGTAGAAAAGGGAGAGAAATAAAAAACAAAGTTAACATGTCACATGGATGTTGGGGACATTGAGTCCAAGTAGCGACCGGATGGACAAATGGGGGGAAAAACACTGCGTTGGACCTTAGAGGAAACGTGTTTACCTTCTTCTCCACCGCATTGTTCTGGTTCAGAAGGGCCTGAACCTGGTTTGCATAGTCCGCATGGACTGCCTTCAAGTTCTCAACCTGAATGAACAATCAGACCATTAGATTGGACAAAAGTCAGCTTACCATAAGCTGCAGATTATTTGATCACTTTTAGTTCTTCTCATTAGTTGCAATTGATGTCAACATCTGGATTTAGACCGACAGGGACCAGACAAAGCACACGGCTTTTGTTTTTGTGTTGAGAAGAAAAAAGAAGAAAAAAAATGATATATTGGTGTTATTGCTCAACTGATTATTGTAGAGAAATACTACACTAAAAACTTTTTTTTAAATGTATAACAAAGTTTTTCTAAGGCCTTTCAAGTATCGTGTTTAAAAAATAAAAAAAAACCACAAAACCAATTGTTCCTGTGCACAGGCACGCAGAGAAAGCCACATGCTGTTGTTTCGTGATAAAGCTTACCAGTGCAGGGGGGTATTGCACAAAAGTAGAATAAAGATGTCCAGGATAAGATAAAAAGTAGCAGCTTCACTTAGTGTGATCTGCTCGTCGCTGCTTAACCGGTTGAGAAGGGGGAGCCAAGTCAATCCAGGTGCACATAGCTGGGATAAGTGCGCGTCCACGGCTTTCTTTAATAGACCACGGTATCCATCACAGATTTACTGATGAAGAAATGGAGAATACGCACTCGGCATATTTCTCAAAATCAAACTGGTGACAGCAATAGTGACAAGTAATGGATGTTAATAAAAAGAAATCCTAAAACTTTTAGAGAACTGAACAGAATAACTGTTAAACACGTTTGTTTCGGATCAGAGCGGCAGCTGATTTAACACGTGAGACAGCAGGATTAATCTTAGCCAGACTGTTAGCCTGGTCTGGAGCAGGTAAATGAATCCAGGATAACCTGAATGTCCCGGCTTAAACCCTTATCCTGGTTTCGTGCAATAGCCCCGTGGATATGTGCCGTTATTTAAAGGTCAAATGAGGATGTGAATGTACATGACTGTAAAGTGAAAAAGAGTTTTATGAGTTTAGAGTTTAAAAAGGTCATTTTGGACTCACCATGCGTTTTTGGATGAAGAGCTGGGCTCCCTTCAGGGCCCCTGCCATGTTCTGGCAAAGTCTCTGGCGCTCCTCTTCGTTCAGGACCTCCGTGTAGAAGGTGCGAACCTGCAGCAAAGCACAAAGTAAGTCGACGACCTGGTCATACAGGGATGAAGAATGAAAAGAACATGAAGTAATACTCATAATAATGAGCGGGTTGAAACAGCATTTATTTGGATTTCTGTGTGTGATTCATGCTGACTGCTAAACTGTTATTAAACAGTAAGGCGGCGGAGCCAGTCACGATGGTAGATTGCGAGACGGACATTTGCTCCCGGATGTTTGATTTACGCGCATCAACCTGATTTGCACTCTCGAATTTTGACAGTTATTTTCCGCCCAAGGAGACCAAGGAAAGAAAATGCAGCTGAACGAATACAGTGGTAATTTAAATAGCGGTAAAAAAAAATAATACACTAAACGCAATGTGTGGCGGCCGGTGTTGAATATGTGGCGGTGCGCCACAGATTAGTCTACGTGTGGGAAAGAAGCACTGCTGAGAGCAGAAACAGGAAACCAATGGCTGAATAGAAACTTAACAAAGAATGAAACTGAACTGCAAGATGGAAGCACTATGCAGAACATACAAGGCATCAATCCTCTAATGACTAAATCGACTGCAGACTTCACAAACAAAGAACCGGGGTCACAATGTCGAAATAATAACCGGTTTGCATTTTGGTTTGAAGAAAAATAGAGGCCATTACTGGAGAGTACATTTTTATAATTAATTTTGCAGACTAGGTGAACACCATCTTTAGAGGAGTTTATATTGTTGTGAATCAAGTGCTTGCTTTGCAAACATTAACTGTGTAAAACTAAAGATATTACCATGAGCAAGTGGCCCTCCTTAGGAGGGGGGGGATGAATGTGTCATATGTAACGCACAAGAGTGCAAGGCTATTGTTACCTGTGTAAAATTGTCTTCATCTGCGCTGTTGTAACGCCTCACATCTGGAGACACCTTGAACTTGGACTCCACAAACCGGGGCTGGTCCTCTGGGGCACTGAAGCTGTTAGGATAGTAGTTTGGAGCGCCACCTGGAGGCCAAACAGACCGCTGTTCATAGTTGCATTTCACAAATACTGAAGTAACTGAGAAGGAAAAAGATTTACTTATTATGAGTAAATCTGATCAGGGAATTCAACCACGACGTGATGCTCAGTTACTGTTGTTTTTAAACATGTGATGCTGCAAATGATATTTAGCCAACTACCAGCGGGATGTTTGAAATTGCATAAATCAAATTAGGATTCTCCTCATGCAAAGTCCGCGTAACGTTAAATGAGTATCTTCATGACCATGGGTTTGCCGTTTTTTTCTAACTGTATTGAGAATCTGGCACAACACAGCGACAGTAGCGCAGCGTCTAAAAATAAAGTGACGTGTGCCTTGATGCGAGGCTTTAGAAATGAACACAAAGGGATTTTTATATATATAGCATGCGTGTCGATACAGCGTTTCCCCTACCATTATAACAGCCACAGGTCCTGCCTACAAATACCTTTCTCTCCGTCCTTGTTACATAATGTAACTGCACAAACACACAAGCCGGACTACGACTTACCCTGGTTGTCAAACATGCACATTGGACCATCCCGCTGGTAGTTGGTCACACGGGTCCTGAAGGGGCAGTTCACGGGGATCTGCAGGTAGTTGGCTCCGAGCCGGTGGCGGTGTGTATCTGGGTAGGAGAAGAGACGACCCTAGACAAATCAAAAGACACACAACACATAGCATGGTCACACCACGGGTGAAACAAGTTGTCAATTCTTACTAGAAAAATGTGCTGGTCCACGCAGTTGCTGTTTTAATCTCATACGTCATATGAAGGCAGATTTAAGGCACAGCAGCTTTATTAATCCATTTGAGTTGAATCCAGTTCAATGTGTGTGGTGGTACCTGCAGCATCTTGTCGGGGCTGGCCTCAATGCCTGGTGGCATGTTGCTGGGGTCGAAGGCCAGCTGCTCCACCTCTGCAAAGTAGTTGACTGGGTTCCTGTTGAGTACCAGCTTTCCCACAGGTATCAAAGGGTATTCTTTGTGGGACCAAACCTGAACGAGAAAGCTCAATTAGCTGAAAAAAAGGACAGCAGCACAAAGCTGGAAAAAACATTCAGGAAAGTGTTGGATATCAGCGCACTTAATCTCAATGTTTTCTAAATATGCAAATATTAACATTATGAGTAACGAAAAAAATCCAACAGATATTGACAGATTGTAGGTATCCCACAACAGGTTAGAAGGTGACAGCATCTGAAGGCATTTTACGGACTGTAGGACTCGACATTAAGCCGCAGCTCGTTCTACCTTGGTTAGATCGAAGGGGTTGAACTCAAACTTCTCAGCTTGCTCGAAGGTCATGACCTGGATAAAGAACGTCCAGGATGGGAAGTTGCCATTGGCAATGGCGTTAAACAGGTCTCCGATGGCATAATCTGGGTTGGTGGATGCCAGGCGGTCGGCCTCCTCTACTGACAGATTCTTTATTCCTTGATCAGTCTAAAAAAAACAATTTAAAAAGAGGAAAACATGACGTATGACTTGCTGTAACTAAGCAATCCCAGAATTGCTGGAGGTGGATCTTGAATCTTAAATGTGGGTTAAGCCCAGGCCCAAAACACACCTTGAAGTGAAACTTGCAGTACAAAGGCTCTCCACCAGCGTTGACCATTTTGAAGGTGTGGGAGCCGTAGCCGTTCATGTGGCGGAAGCCATCGGGCAGACCTCGATCGCTGAACAAGAACGACACCTGCAAAAGATTAAGGACAACTACCGTTGATGAAAACCATCAAAAGATCAGTTCAGGTCAAGATATAAATCAGGGAAATAATGCAGGAGCAACTGTAAACTGAAACACTACAGTACTGGAGAATAATTTAATATATATATGCACACATATTTGATCAAACTACCTGATGCAGACTCTCAGGCCTCAGGCTCCAGAAGTCCCACACCATGTCAGGGTCTTTCATGTGGGTTTGAGGATTACGCTTCTGTGAGTGGATGAAGGACGGGAACTGCAAAGGGGAAAAATGGGCAGGCAACATTAAACACTTTATTCATGTAAACAAAGGAACTTCCATGTGCATGTGATCATCCTTGTGCCTCCATACGCTGTACAGGTTTGTTGAAGTATATTCAACTTTTTCACGACTGATGATACTAAATCTATAATAGGTCTACATTTACTTGGGTGTGGGAGTCTTCACATCTGGTCTCAAGTTACGACCATCGATGGCTTCTACGCCGTCGTACACTCACTCACCAGCATGCTGTCCCGGATGAAGAAAATGGGCGTGTTGTTTCCAGTCAGGTCCCAGTTGCCCTCCTCAGAGTAAAACTTGACTGCGAAGCCCCGGGGGTCTCGCACCGTGTCTGCGGATCCTGATTCGCCAGCTGAAATGGAAAGATAACATGTTAGTTCGATTATGCATCGAGTCGACCCAAAAAAATAACTGGGATCCATTTATCTTTTAAACAAAAATGCAAATCAAGTGATTATTTTAGACAGTTGCTTGGACAAAAGTAATATTTCACTATTAATCAAAGTTATTCATACCTAGCCACACACACACACACACACACACACACTATTATTTCTTTCACAATAAGTTTACGTTAGGAGCCCACATCATGTGTGAGGACATGAAGCAAAATGTTAAACTCATCCCATCCTTGTTTTTGAACAATCTGTGGGACGTGGTCCTCCTCACCCACGGTGGAGAAGCGGATAGCGATGGGCGTGGTCTTGCCGACGTGTTCAAACACCTTGGCCTTGCAGAAGCGAGTGATGTCGTGAGTCACCTCAAAGTAGCCAAACGCCCCTGCATCATGACGAAAATAGAACAGACTCAGAATTTACTACCTTCAAACTAAATTGTAGTTGACCTTGATGTGAAAAGCGTGCAAATATTAGCATGGGTCAATCCACAAACAAGAATGACCCTTAACAGTTATTTTCCTCCATTAGTTTTATTGACTATTACAGGTTAAAGTACAGTACAAGTTCCAAATTTGGACACATTTCTTTATTCAATGAGTAAGAGTGTCCAAATGTTTAACTTTTACTGTATGTAGATTAGTAAAAGAGTTGTTTTTTAAAATTAGTAAACACACTATTGTGCTCTCAATTGGTTTGAAAATTACACTACATATAAGAAAATATAATTTAAAAAGTCAAAAAGGTGAAAACTTCTGAGTTAACAGAACTTCAATCACAAGGTAGTGAACAAACTTCAAACAAAAATGTATCTACAAAACGAACAAACAACATTATTTGTGCAACAATTAGGAGAAAACCTCTGCATTGCCAGATCAGACTTAGCAAACACACAGGGGACCCACAGGGGACTTGTGCAATACCCACCTCCCCCTTTGGCGTGCACCACCCTCTCTGGGATTCGCTCCCGGTCAAAGTGGGCCATCTCGTCTGTGAAGACCACATCTTGCACCAGCAGAGGCCCCCTGAGTCCTGCAGTCTGCAGGTTCAGCTTATCTCCGATGGGATGGCCGGCCCCGGTGGTCAGTGTGTCGGGCCTCTGTTGCAAACAGAATTCGCTTTAAAAAAAAATGACACATTAGCTGATGGATGATGTGCATCTTAGGCTGTAAACTGTAAACAAAGTTCTAATTATTTGCATACGTCACTATCTGAATTTGAAAACATATTGCAAACAAATCACTACATATTTTTTATGAAGCACAGTGCCAAAAGGTGACGACTTTGAAAGGTCTCATTTAGTCTGAAACAGAAAACAAAAAAGATATTTAATTCAGATGCATAGAAAATGCAAAAAGACCTTACATTAAGGAATCCATAACTAGCCTTTATTTTATAGCTAACAGAAGAAAATTCAGAGTTGTAAATGCATTTATTTCAACTTTCCCATCTCTGAAACCAAGTAATTGTTTAATCTCCAATTCAATAAGTGTATAAACAGAATGAATTGCCACATTTCCAAAAGATTAGGATATGAAAAGGAAATAACTGCATGCACATTTCTGCAGGTGTGAAGCTGATTCTTGTAATATTACCCTAAGAAAATCAAACTGGGTCAATGAGCTTAGATTACGTGATCTACCAATACTGAACTGGGCCTTCTTTATTTTCACAGCTGTAAATCATTTTCGAAGGTGCACTTTGCTCACAGTTGCATAAATGGTTTAAAAAAAACATGCAGACTGGAAACTCGCACAGCTGCTAAAACAGCATAAAAAACAACAACAACAACAACAACACCACTACGGAGTACAACATCCAAACTAATATGAAGAACAATTAGGGTTGTTATAGGTGATAGCCGGATGTAGCTCTGGTAAGTTCTCGTTATATAACTCACAGGGGGGGGAAGTTCAACCATAAACATGCCTCTGGACAATGACCCAGTCACTTGATATCTTTTTCATGACATTCAAGAGTTTCTCATTTTGCGTGAAGTGTCCCGACAGTTGGCGCTGCTTTACGTCATTGTTTTACTCCTTTATTCCGTCTGCTTTAGCGTTTAACGCTAGCAAACAAATGATGGCAGGTTTTCGCATCGAGCCTTTAGGGTAGAACAACGACTATGAAAACACCCCCAAACAGCCCTCACCGCGGGGCTTCTTCCGTGGAACCGGGCGCCAGCTCGAGGTCTCGCTGGTTAACCGTTAACGCGACGTTACCGTAAAGTTACCGCGAGCTCGGCCGCTCGCTCCCCCCGAGACAGGCGGCGCTAAGCGGCAAACAAAACAGACCTGACGTGCCCGGTTCTCCTTCCACGTCTTCATTTGATCCGTAGCTTTGTCCCTGCTGTCCGCCATCTCGACGAGTGCCGGGGGGGGGGGTCACTGGACGTTTGGCGTTAAGTTTGACCTCGAAGGGTCTTGAGACGTTGGTTCGCTGCAGGAATTTAACAGTGAGGTTTGACAAATTCTACCTCGAGATTCGCTCGCTGTGGCCCCGCCCCCCTGTCTGGCACCCCGCCCCCCTGTCTGGCACCCCGGCCCTGTGATTGGCTGAAAACAGGGGACTGACGTCTTTTTGACAGTGTGGGCATTGTCCTTACGCAACGTGCAAAAGTAGTGAATTCCCTACTTAATACATGCAATCAAGTATGGAATGCCGTTTTAGTCAAAATTAAATAAATGAACAAATACACGGTAATGCATAATGACACTGCATTTCATAATAAATAAATGAATAAAAACACGGTAATGCATAATGACACTGCATTTCATAATAAATAAATGAATAAAAACACGGTAATGCATAATGACACTGCATTTCATAATAAATAAATGAATAAAAACACGGTAATGCATAATGACACTGCATTTCATAATAAATAAATGAATAAAAACACGGTAATGCATAATGGCACCGTAATGCATAATGACCCAGTATTTCATTTCACGTTCTTATATGCAAATCAGGGGGCGTGGCTATCTATCACATTCAGAACAGACGACAGATTACAGTTTTAAAAGAAACTAGAACAAAGTAGTCCATTCACACACATGGCAAGTCTTTCCCTGGAGTTCCCATATGACATTCCCAATATCTATTATGTGTCTTATCTCAGGTATACTATCAATAGGAAAGACCAAAATACAGTGGCGGGGTTAGGGCATCTAGCAGTATTTATTTTGTTTAATATATATATTTTTTATCTTACTCTTAAAAAATCCTAACAAACTATAACAGTCCCCTTGAGATAACCTTCACAGTCAAAGACATGCATTTCTCGACTATTTCCTTCGAACAAGACCAAAATGTATCCACTGTTGAATTGCTTTTATTTCAAACAGCATTCACACAATACACTGTATTCTTGAGGCACATCCACATCAAGTGCTAAATAACTTCATGCATGGTCAAATGAAGGCTACAGCTTGGTTGAATCAAATGCAAATGCTGATTGTAAATGATAATATTGCTTCATTATTTGGCACAGTAGGAAATATTGTCCACAGGTGTGTTGTATTGGAGGAGTGAGGAATGCAGTCAGAACATGAGCAGCAATGCCGTCTACGTTCTGCCTGGTTAAAACAAAAATCACAACAGTGAACAAGGCTGATGATGCTTCTAAATTTAGCAGTGTTTCACGTCATAATTCACATTTAAAAGTACAATAAAATAGCACTATTGCACAATGTTGTAAAGAACATCTCGGACGGAGACAAGGACACCTTGACATTCTGATTTTTGGCAAGACCCAAGTCACATTATCTTCATTTTCATCAGCAGCAGAATTACCATTCAGACTTCAGGCTGCAAAGTGGCTCTTATTGGATTCCACCATGAACACGAGAAGTCTGCAGGTGTAATAATGAGGAAAAACCCAAATGACAAACAACAACAAATCAGAATATCAAGGTGTTTCCTCCGAGACCAAATGAACTGAAAACCCATTGGAGGGGTTGGTACACTTCACACTGCAAGTTAAGATCCCAGAGGTGTTTGGATGATAATTAATTGACCAGCAGCAGTATTAGTGTTAAATATAGTGTTGTATAAACAAACCTGCAGCCTGACGTAAAGTTCCAACACAAGGAACAACGCGATTTGCACCCGGAATTAAGAGGAAAGAAATGACAATAAGAAGACGGTTCTAGTGCACTATTTACACTGTTAAATATGCTTGTGCAATGGGTACGGCATTAATAATGTTAAAAATAGAACGACGTAACATGATATTTATATGCTGATTATATCTGAGTCGGCCACCCTGTAACAACTGCTACAAATTACAATTATTTCACCTGGATAAGAGTCCCTGGATTTTTTTTTTTTTCAAAAGCACAATAAATACTAAACATACCAAAACCCTTTAATATTCAATCAATATGTCAATCTCGCTGTTAACGAATGCAACAAGCACGTCCAATTGAGCTGACTCGGCTACCAAATCAATCAAGTGGGTGCAATCAAAGACAAACGAGGGTCTTCCTCACAGAGAAGTTCCACCCCTCCGTCCTCCAGACAGCTATAGCAGGCTACCATGCAGAGGGGGGGGAGGGGTACTTTGTTAATTAATTAGATTAATAAAAGTCCAGACTGAAACATTTTCAGCGTGGGACTTTTTTTGGGGGGGGGGGGGGTAATTTGGGATGTGCGCTGCTCCAATCCTCCCTCGTGATGCAACCCGAGCTAAAGCCAAACACGACAAGATCCAAGTGTATAATTGATCAACGGGTCAATAAAAACATCGCGTTCAGAGTCAAACACAGGCTTTACGGATCCCCCCCCCTTCCCACATGAAGATAAGGTGTTTACTCCAATGTGTTATTCTCCAGCAGATCGACACACGCCCCCCCCCCCCCCCCCCCCCACGTAGCGTGGTGCCGACAGCTCTTATCTCCCTAAAACAGGTGGCGAGCGTGGCACCGGAACGAGGGGCGGAGGTGCAGGTGGAGGGAACGTGACTATGCAAGTTTCCCCCCCCCCCCCCCCCCTCCAAACATGTCGGTACAGAGAGAGGAGAGCCGGAGGGGGGGGGGGGGTGGGGGGGAGGGCGCTAGATCCTGCGTATGGGGTGCCACATGGACACGGGCTTCCTCAGAGTGGCCAGCATCTGGTTCCAGTGGGTGATCCCCATGCCGCTGGCCTCGGGGCCGATGATCACGTGACCCAGGTTCTCGCCCCGGCCGTCGTCCGTGGCCTCCGCCACCGTCACCCGCAGCGAGAGTTCCTGCAAGCGTGGACACAACGTGGTTACACGAGCCAGAGGGGATGTTTTAACAACCACTTGATTGACCTCAGAGGACAAACCGTGAAGACTTGGGTCCCTTGACTTTTCTTGTGAGGTTTAAATTTGTGTTTTCGAGTGATTTTCTGCTGTTATAATCAAATAACTACTATCACCAGCCCCGGTTTAATATTCAGCTACTGCTATCTCATTTCTATCTTATCTTTTTCCTTGACCCCATGAACCCCATGTGGAATAAAAGTGTCCTTTTTTTTAATCTTTGTCGCCCCGTTCCAACGTGTCACCTGCAGGACGAGGGACGGCACGGAGAAGATCATGGCTTCGTTGAAGATGGGGTTGGTGTCGTCCCGCTTGGTGGAAGTCTTCTTCTTGCTGATCTTCCGGCCGTCTTGCAGTAGATACACTTTGACGAAAGGATCTGACAACGACAGCCAGCGAATGACATCACAACCGCGTTTGAATCTCACTTTCAGAACTTAAGCGGTGCTTTGAATGAAGGTTTAGTAAAATAAAGAAGGGTTCCCGACCTGCAGTGTTCTTGCTGTTGGTCCACACCAGGTTCTTGCACTTGGCCACAACAACCGTGAGGCGCTCCGCTGTCGGCAGATAGCTGAGCGACAGCAGGATCTCCCCGACCGCATCCACAGCCTGCGGATTCACACACACACACACACACACAGAGAGTCACGAATGTGCCGGTCCGGTCGACCCAATGGAGCACGACCTCTTCAACAGCGAAGCAGCCGCTGAGCAGGAGTCTGGCTTGTGCAGCTACTGGGGATCAGACTCAGTCAGATATACACGTTTTATTTCAGCATTCATTTGTAAGTATTGATTAACTTGACTTCATTCTATTGGGACACTTGAGGCTCTACGGCCATGGATGCTGTTTCTGGTGTAAACACTGTGAGAAAGAGTCATTCACTGTGGTTTGTGGTCATCGTATCGATTGATTATTTTCACCGGTAAGGGTGCAAAATCATAATTCCAGTAATTCCCCGTTGTATATAAAGTAATCCACATTTTTCAATATATGACGTGTAGTTCTGCCGACTGTCCAGCAGAGGCTCTCAGACAGCGCTGCAAACGCGCCTACATTTCCATCATTGACTCGCACGTCATAGTCTCCAGCAGGTCTGTGGTACCCTGATCAGCTGCATGTCTGCAACTACTTTCAGCTGCATGCACCGCCGCATGCTTTTTTTCCGGTTGAATTTCATTAGTGTTCAGCCCGGGGGGGGGGGGCGAGACACTGTAGGTCGCATTTATTTGATCACACACCTCCGCTGTGGTCTTTGTAGACACCTGGAGGAGATCTACACTCTACCGAGGGCACACTTTTCAGTCTCTTTTTGGCACTTCATCGCATGGCATTGAATTGTGCCCCGTAGAACCTGACTGGATCATAACCGACCTTGTTGACGTCCTGGAGGTAGAGCCAGGCGTTGAACGGGCGGATCGTCAGGTCCAGGTCTGACAGCTTGAGGTCTGCGACCCCAGCGCTGATGTTTCTCTCGTCGGCGTCGATGCCGAAAGCTGCGCAGCGCAGGCTGTACTCCTCCAGCAGGGCCGCGTCCATGGGGATGGAGAAGTGCTCGTCAAAAAGCACGGTGTAAGCGTTGGTCTGGATCTGTGGGAGGATTCATTCGTTTGTTTATTTTGGGCCGGAGCTGTATGAGTCCATTTGGATCCATTGGCTTACGTTCTGTTTCAAATCCCTCATGCATGCATCAATATGCACTTTGCTAATGTCCAATCCGATTTAATCAAATGCAAACTATCAACATTCTTTTGAAAGAGAGGCAGGACCAGTAAAAATATACACACAGTGAACCTCACACCTGCACTGAGCTCAATACCAGCAACAAACCAAACACACAGCAGACTCTGCAGGTTATCTTCTTCACGCTCTTCTGATGGACAGTTAAGAGCATGCAGTTCATTCACAGAGTCATCGTGGAAACAAATACATAAGTAAATAAAACAACAGTTTCTTTGTGCTTTTCATCGTCCGGCCTTCAAAACCAAAGTTGATTCCGATCCCGAGTTGCTATTCATTTTTCATCTTTATGTCCTTGGGCGGGCCAGAACCGGAGTTACAATGAAAAAAAGCAGAACGTGAAGGCGGTTTGTTTCGCGGCCAGCGACTGAGCGAGGACAGCAGCCGCCACGGGGACCACATGATCGCACCACGTGACGCGTCCAGGCCGGCATGCACACAGGCGAGGGTGTGCAAGGCGGTCGGAAGTTACCAGGCAACTGATTGGGAAAGGGAGAGCGGCTCTAATAATAGCTCCTTTTTCGCACCAGTTGTTTTTCTTCAAGGGTCAAATATGTCGGCGACATTACTTTTAATACCAACAAGTGGTCAGCAGCAGTCACATTACAACAAAGCAATTATCATTTCACATCCCGGGGGAATGCGGATCGGCACCGGATCAAATCGAGCTGATGAACATCACTAAAGTCCTACATCCAACATGAAGGTACAAAGCAGGCCGTATCTCTCCAAAAGACCTGCGCAGCACGAGTCGCTCTGCACTGCCGGGCTCATTGCGCAGAGATAACAATGGCGATGTGTGTGGTGAAAATGAGGCACATAAATGTGTGTGTGTGTGTGTGTGTGTCTGGCACGCACATTATCAGAGGCGCAACAAAGGCAAGAAATGGCAGATCAATGGAGTGAAGAAGAACATATCAGGGTGCAGAATGTAATGAAAGGGGGAGTGACGGACGGGTGATGGGCAAAAAAAAAACAGAAACAGTGACAACAGAGAGGAGACAGCGAGAGAGGAAGCAAAGGCAAACAGAGAGGGAGGAGGAGGAGGAAGGAGAGAGACCATTAAGGCGAGAGAAGCCAACGTCAGCATTTCTTCCTTCTTCACCACCCTTCCACGTGAAGAGGAGGGAGCCGCTGCTTCCAGTCCAGCCGGGTCGCATTAACGCTACGACACATACTAGAGAAGCAGGTGTGTGTGTGTGTGTGGGGGGGGGGGGGTCAGCTGGCAGCGTCTCTCTGAGAGCAGGAGGCGAGCGGCCGGTGGAGCAGACGGAGGAGCTGGGCCTCCACCGCGGATGCAAGCCTGTCGTGGTGTTGTCTTAGAATAGAACTACTCGTGGATTTTAGGAGACGGATTTCTCTCTGCGATTAGCATTCTGAATTATTCTTACTTTTGGTAAATAATAAGACGCAAGCACAGGATTCTAAAAGGAACAATTCATGTACTGAGTTAAAATAAGACATAAGTAAATGCAAATACTATAATATAGAATATGTACTTTAATACGGTGTATTCTGCATTTTCATATGGCCTAAGCCCTGTGATTAAATTTCACCCACATTTATTTTATTTTGAGTTAACATTACGGTCGTTTCAAATCGCATCATCGTAAAAAACAGCCTAATGCGTATGATCATAATTGACATTTAGCATTCAGACATGTATCCCAGTAAAGCTTTGGACTGTTGCACTTGCAACCTGCATTGATATGCATGTGTGTACTGTTAAAACACTGCAGGGTCCCTTTAGGTGATGAAAAACAATTTGAATGGAATTATCAGACCATGAGATGGTTGGAAGTGCCATTTAAAGAAAGCATTTTTTTTTACGTTGACTATTTCACGCTCAAGGCCAAAGAAAACCAAGCCGTGGCGACTCCGCTTGTTTTCCTTTTTTCAGCCGAACATTGTGGTGCAAGCAGCAGAAGACAGAAGCTTCCTCACCCTGGTGACTCCCACGCTGATCTCGTCGGGCCCCAGGGAGACTCGCACGAAGCAGCCGGGGAAGTCTCCCTCCTCCCTCTCCAGCAGGTCTTTGCCCTGGTGCAGGGCGATGTGGAGCAGCCCCGGGCCCTGGCCCTGGCCCGGATGCCTGGGCGGCTCGAACTCCAGCGTCACCTCCAGCTGGCCCACCGTGAAGTCGTGGCCGAAGTTGTTGGCGATGGAGGAGATGGAGCTGAGCGAGTCGGTGGAGACGGAGCGGTTGAGCTGGGCCGCGCCGGTCGGGTCCAGCTCCCGGCTCATCAGCTCCAGGTGGCCCAGGTCGCGCAGGCAGTCCGGGGTGTCGCCCAGGGCCAGGCTGGGCTTGCGGCTGGAGGTGGTGGAGGTCCGCCGGTGGTTGTTGGCGGCCACCCGCTGCGGCGAGGAGTTAAACGACGACGTCAGTCACACAGATTCATCAGCATTCCATTGAAGTCATGTTACTCCTTTGAACTCCGTTTTTGGTCCCCACCAACTATCGAGGGGGAACTTTAACAGCTCGATGCTCCGCACCCTCAGGTAGTTGCTAGTGGATTTCATGACACTTTGTGGACGAGTGGAGCGTAAGCCAAGGACCAACCCATAACCATTTGGAGCAGGTTGTCCACGCTCTCCTCTTATAGTTCTTATAGCTGCCAATCAAACCGTACTCGCCTAAGCAGCGGGTGAGATCTGGAAACAACAAGAACTTGTCCAATGATCAAGATGAAGGGATTGGGGGACTAGCCTCTCCCCTTCCTGTCTTTTAGGGATATATATATATATATATATATATATATATTTATATTGTGAGTAGCGTGTCGAGGTACCTTTTGTCTGACTTCTGAGAACGAGGTTCCATATTTTTCTTGCAGATACCGATAGTCAAAGTTGGGGAAGGGGGACGGCGCGGGGAATGTCCCGGATTTCCACAACTTCCAGATGTTGATCCCGGCGACGCACAGCAGCACGAAGAAGCCCACCAGGTAGATGCCCACCTCCCAGCCGGGTGGGTTACGCACCACTGGGACACAGGCAGACAAAACAAGCGCTTCGAGCGACGCGTAGTTCCACCTCAACATCTGTTTGATTACATTTTAAGCGTCTTAACAAGCTCACAATCACGGAGCACGAGCAGCCTGTTTCAAGATGACTTTCAAGATGTGGAAAGTTTTATGTAAGTGAAATAATAGTTTGAGATGCTGCTGTTAAAAAAAAAGCACCTTTTTAGAGCGGGATTATGAGCCCGTGAGCCCGAGATCTCATGATGAATTCCTTCATGGGGGACTTTGACAGGTTCATCACTTCTGTTTTTTTTTTTTTTTTTTAAAGCAACAGATAAGCCAATTACAGGGGAAGTCAAAATGTGTTGCAACATTGATGGCCGTCAGCCGAAGACGAGGCCGGACGAGTCGTAAGGGAAAGCCGAGCACGAAAGTGACATCACGTGACCAGAAGAAACACAAACGCGACAGAAATCCAAACGGTCTCATTTCTCATCCTCTGAAATCTACACTCAAATACGTTTACAGCAGCACGGATACGTTCGCACCCATTAAACCCACCGAAAGGAAATAAATGCAGGAACGGTGGCACTCACCACTCAGACGGTAGCCCGATACGTCCTCACTCAGCGCCGAGGACATGGTGCTGCAGCCAGCCTGCAGAGGGGGAAACATCCAACAGAGGAGAGCTACACAATGGAGTTCAGTTTAAATGTCACTTGGGCTCCTCATCCAGAACAATATTTGGGTTATTTCTCATCTATAATGCATTGAATACTCAGCGGGAGGGGGGGGGGGGGGAATTAACAACGTTTAGCCTGAGTATAATTCAATAAGCTTAAACAGCGATTAAGACTTTTGAAGGCTCGTCGTCCCTGTTAATCCTTCGGCCTGGTCGTGAATCAGAGGGAGACGCGGCTAAGTCAACTGGGTCGGCGCCGCGGGGGCGAGGTGTTCCGTGGGTGTACCGTCGGGGGGCCCACTGCCGCCCCCGGGTTCCTTCACAGTAACGCGCATGCAGAGAAGGAGAGTCTCCGAGCTGCAGGTGTTCATGCCAACAAACAGACTTCTCCCACTGATGAGCAATCCTTCAAGAGGGTGGGGGGTGGGGGTGGGGGGGGAAACGTCATCTGCGGAGGTGTTCGGTTTGGTGTAAAACTCTGCAGAATTGGGACCCGTACAGTTGGCACATAAAGGTTTGTTTATCTTTAGGCATTTAAAACGAGGTCAAGGTGACTCAGAGGGGTCGAGAGTTTTGTTCAGCACAGACTTTGAGGTACCAGAGGTATTTATTTTAAATTCCACACCTCCTCGTTCCTTTAGAAACCTGCCAGCTGCGTTACCCACAATGCCTTTCAAACGCTGACAATTTGGTCAGAGATTTATTATTTGTGTTTCATTGTTTTTCTTTAAAAAAAAAAAGCAGCCGGGGTGACCAAAGAGAGACACATTTTCTGCTCTTTCTCTGCAAACAGCAAAAAAAAAATGATGACGTGTGGCTCCTTCCTCCGCCCAGCCTCACCTCCCCCTCAACCCCCCCCCCTCCACCCCCCTGCTGGAATTTCCCCATATCTCAGTGACTCGGGGGAAATGGGAGCATTACACTAATGATACAGAAAAGGCTGGAGACTCAATTCTGCTGAGCGGTCTGCTTGCCACGGCCGATTAAAGTGTCTGACGCAATGCAGGGCCGGCTGACGGATGCTCATGTGCCATTAGTGAAGGAATGGGAATCTCCAGCAGAGTGGGGAGCACCCCAACCCCCCCCCCCCCCCCCCGCCCCTCGGAGAGGAGGAACGATGGAGGAAAGAACGAGAGAGAGGACTTGGGTAAGTAACCACCAGGCCGCTCTGGCGCCTCCTCTTAACCTTTCGACGGAGGACAACTTCGTCTCGCTGCTTGTCGTGACCCCGTCACGACCCCGTGACGGGGTCAGACGCGTCTCAGGTGGGATGGGGAGGGGCCAGAAGCCCCGCAGGAGGGAGAACAGACGAGCCGACGGTCGCGTTAAGGGGGAAAACGGGCAGATCGTCGGTGTGCCTCATGAGCGGATGAAAAGGATGCTCTCTGATTGGACAGCAGCAATGAGCAGAGCAGTCGTACTGCGTCCACGTTTCCCTCGATGCCGTCAGACGCCTTTCCGGTCTGAGACGTTCCTTCCCGGGCTGACGGCTCGCTGACGGACAGCCGCGAAGGGAACGGCGAGCGTCTTGAGGAGTCTTCCTCCAAGCCCACGCCATCGAGAGCCTTCTCCTTCGCACTCCGCATCCCTCACGAAGCCTGAAACGGGCGCACGCAGCATTAAAACGTCGCCCGAGGGACGTTTTAATTGTGCCGCAGCCGTGTGTGATGAGCGTTTAATGCGAGTCGTTCCCTGTCATGTTTGTGAAATAGAATTTTCCGGATCGGTCATGAGGCTTTTGAGGAAGAATAAAACCAAAAAAAGAGGCTGATGGCGAGACGGTGGGTTTCATTTCCTATAAACTGTCATAAAAATCAAACTAAACATAGTATAATAAGGATCAACAAATGGTCTGGTAACAGTCTCTGACAACCTGTGGAGGTTTTCTCTTTCAAACACTTTCCCACCAACAGTTTAGGCCGGAATTTCTGTCACCTAAAATGTCGCTTTCCCCTCAGTTAGGAAGTGAATAAAGGGAGTATTTGTAAAACGTTTTGGATAAATAGTCTGTCTAAATGCAGCTACTTCCGGTTGAAGCTCTTTCACTTAATGTTTTTGTCAAATTGGGATATTTTATCATCGCAGAAAATGACACAGCAACGACATTTTCAATTTGCAATTCTGATTGTTTATTGGAACCAAACCGAGAATCTGGTTCCGTGCACAGCGAGAAACGTCGACTGAAGGAGGAGGAGACGAGGGTCTGTGTTAAAAAAAGCATTCAGAAGAGCCGGGTAAGAGAGCTGCCCCCCCCCCCCCCCACACACACACACACACCCGCCCCTCCAACCAGCCATCAATCAACGTTGCTTTTAATCTCGCCCAACGACTCCTAATCAAATGAACCGCCTCGCTGCCGCACTCAGTGTGACGGGCGGATGCAACGAGGCTCTCTCTCCCTCTCTCTCTCTCCCTCTCTCTCTCTCTCTCTCTCTCTCCCTCTCTCTCTCTCTCCCTCTCCCTCCCTCTCTCCCTCTCCCTCTCTCTCCCTCTCCCTCCCTCTCTCCCTCTCCCTCTCTCTCCCTCCCTCTCTCTCTCTCCCTCTCCATCCCCTCTGGAGCAACACACCACAAATACCTCTGAAGTCAACGTGGCAGCCATCAAACTAACAGTTTGACTGTTACCAATCAACTGAAAAGGCGCCTTTCAGTTGTGATTTTCCAGGAGGGGGCTCGATTGTGATTTCACACGCGCGGCCGTGTCCCAATCCGACCTCAACTAGAGTGTCTCCCTCCCATTTCCACACGTGTACCGGACAAGGAGAGCATCAAGCGCCACAAACGCTGCCTGTCAGGCTCGATTTAAGCCTCATTGACTCTGAGTCATGTGACGGTGGGAGGACGCTTAGATTCTCCCAAAGTGGGGGCACGAGGGCTGATTTGAAGCCAAGCCACAGCTGTATTGATTAGGTATTAAGCAGCTGCAGTCACATCCAAAGGTATTTGGGCAGTAACGCAGGTTTTAATGCTTCCACTCTCCGTTTTGTGGGGGGGGGGGTTAAATATGCCCACAAATCACAGACGGGACGGAACCATTGGAACCAAAGTGACATTTGATTCGGATCCCGCTCCAAACAGGTATCAAAACCGGATCAAAACGCGATGCCTGGGACAGACGTGGTCAGGCGGTAAAAGCATCAACGACCCCCCCCCCCCCCTCCCCCCACCACCACCACCACCACCACCAGAAGCTGGAGAAGCTGCTTAAAAACCTTCAGTGTGTTCCCCCCTCCAGGAACCTCTCCAGCTGGGCACATGACCCACTTTGACCCTCTGTGCCACGTAGGGGTGAAACGAACGAGTAAAGACATGTCCCCCCCCCCTTAGAGAAAACCAACATAAACAACCCTGCCTAATGCTTCTCCTCTTGGAGCCTCCACCTCCACCTCCACAAATGTGATTGGTCTGGGGATTCTGGTGTTTTTTGGCTGGGTTTTCTGGGTGGCGGCGCCGGGCGGCAGCGAGCCGCTCGGACCACACGCGGGCCCCCCCACCAAGCCGAGGCCCACTCGGGGGAAACACTGATGCTGCGATGCATCGGTGTCGAATCTAACTGCTCTCACCTCAAGGACACTTTACTTTCGAGGGGTGAGGAAGGTGCTGTCGGGTGTGTGTGTGTGTGTGTGTGTGTGTGTGTGTGTGTGTGTGTGTGTGTGTGTGTGGGGGGCAGGGAAAGCCCACGACAGAGAGCGAGAGTCGGCGTTAAACGAATGGCTGAGATGATTGCGAGTGCTGTTGGAGGAATTGAATTGTGAGCAGGTCGTATTTCAGGCCGACCCGAGGAGGAGGAGGAGGAGAAAGTCCCAGCGACTCTCTCTCTCACACACACACACACACACACACACACACACACACACACACACACACACACACACACGCTGTTCTACCTCTACTGCCAAGCCACGCACACAGGCATCCGGCATCATTAGAAAGCTGCCGGGAACAAGCTTGAAAGGTCAGAGAGCTATTTGAGCGTTGGGGGTCACGTTAAAATAAAAAAACTTCCGGGTGAGAGATTCGGAATGTCAAAAGCCGAGCTGGATGGTTCTTCTTTCTTTTTCTTTTTTTTTTTTAAGTCTACGTTCTTCTTTTGGCTTCTGAATGTGCTTCATCATTATAAATCACAGCTTGCAGAGGCAGAACGTTGACTCCCACACGTCTCTGAACCGTTAATTCAAGCGAAAAGCTTTCCTGGTATAAACGGGACACTCTGCAAAAAGAAGCCCAGAACACACACACACACACATATATATATATATATATCTGTCAACTTTAGTTTTCAAGCAACCCAATCACATGTGCGAGCCTTAAAGACCAGCAAACCTTCTGATAATTCCAGCCGATCTTCTCCGCCTCCTTTTATGGGAACAACACAATGTGACATCTTCATTCTCCCAGAGAGACACTGATTCCAAACCCTGTGACCAGTGGGACCACTTGAAAAGCAAAGCGCCGTCTGTGTCCCCTTAGTAACAGGTGGCGAGCTGCAACCGTGACAAATAGTGATCTGTCTTAATAAGTCGGTTCAAATGCTGAGGGTTTGTGATCCAAGGTTTATTTCATCTATTTTTGCCCCCCAAAAAATGAATCGTTAGTCCATAATCTTTTATCTGCTAAGTAGCTGGATCAGCTGCACTGGGATCAGAGCTGATAATTCTGTTATAGTCTGTGTTTTAAATGTAATCGATTTGAGTAAATAGGTTTTCTGAGGGAACGTCACAAAATCTTAATCTAATTATCTGCCCCCCCCCCCCCCCATTTGCAGGGGCGTAAAAAGCAAAATAATAGAAATGTGATGTTTGGGAATCCGACCTGACTCACAGGGCCGGCCCCTCTGACCCGGTTTGACATGTAATTCAATTGCAACTCTACAGATGAACAGCAGCCCTCAAAAAGCCCGAAGCCGACTGCTCCAGATGTGAACTTGTTCGAGGCCCACAGGTTTCAGCCGGAGTGGAGCAGACTGATGCCGGACGAAGCATCACTTCTCGTTCCTCCGAGCCGGCCCGTGCGCGTCCATGTTCGGGTGGACATGGAAGCCCGAAGCCGCCACACAGCGCGCAGCTAAAGCCCGACGCTCAGAAACGAGCATCGTGTGCGTCAACGAAGACAACAACAATAACAACAACAATAACAACAACAACCAGACACGCGAGTCCCGCCGTGGTTCGTGCACAGCGGACACGACCAGTGCGAGCACGCATTTCTTACCCGGAGTTTTCTTTTGGTGCAATAGGGAGGAAGGAGCAGGAGGAGGAGGAGGAGGAGGAGGAGGGGGGGGGGGTAGAGCAACTCCACCGCTCTCCCTTCTTCAGGCGCCTCTCTCCATCCAAAGGCACCGGGGCCGGTCCGGTGTACGTGTCCCGGGGAGGGGAAACGGCGTTTCAGCGCATCCAGCCGCCAGGAGGAGGAAGATGAGCAAATGATGACGATGATGATGAGGAGGAGGAGGAGGAAGGCGACGAGGATTTACCTTCCACTCGGAGGGGATCGGCTGCCTGCGCTGCCGCTCGCTGGAGTCTGGAAAGCTGCTGCTAGAGGCATCTCTCTGCTGCACGAGCCGCAGCTCCCCCCCCCCGTCTCCCCCACCCGTCTCCCCCTACCAACCCCCCCACCACCGACCGACTGCAGAGAGACGAGAGTCCCACCCCCTGCAGCGCAACTTGCCAGCAATACGACCACCGCCTCCTCCTCCTCCGATGCTCCGCGGGGGGGCTCGGGAGAATACCTGGCGCGTGCACGGCGCGCGCACGGTCGGACGGACGCACGCATTCCGGCGTTTCGCAACGGGTGGTTGCGAAACTTTTTCCTTCTTCGTCGTCCCTCCTCAAACTTAAACCACTCCAACGGATGATTGGTCAGAAATAAACTCTTCACCAGCCGGGTCGGCGGGATGATTCACAGCGGGGTCACAGAACCGTGTTTACCGGCCCGTTTGGACTCTCGTCTCCTCCACCTGAACATACGGTCCTCCCAAAGTGTGTCAACACATCATGTGACGTTTTAAGCTGTCTGGCATCTATACTATTTCTTATAATAATATAATAGATTTATTATTGTTACCTGCTCTTCTACAGCCCCCCCCCCCTCCCCCCTTCCCCGGCCTTGCCTGGCCTGCAGTGACCTCATCCAACTCTTTTATTGATTAAGCATCAGGCTACAGGTAAATACCCCAGTGGAGCCGGATCCTGACTGATGGGCGTAATGATTACTGGCACCAGAACACCGCACGGCCCAAAGCACGCACACTTTGATCCGAGCGCGGTGTGTGAACGCATCATCTGTGCCAACGCACGGGTTCATTTATCCACACAACACCAATGAAACAGTCGGCTCATAACCGCAGGAGAATGGTGCATTCTGGGTCTTCTTTTTCCTTCTGAATGACTCCACCTGGTGGTGGAGCTGCTGTAGTGATGCGGGATGTTATTTGAAGCCAAGGTTTGTATTCAAAGGTCAATAATATGTTTTACGTAGACACAGGTTTTAGTTTGCCTCTGGATTTAACCGGTCAATAATCTGCAGTGAAGAAATGTTGCTTCGAGACCCAACAGAAACGTACGAAACTAGATCCCCCTCAAACACTCCTGATCGCAGGTTTCTTTTGTGGTTCCGGACCTCAGAGAAGATTAATGTTTCCAGTTTTAGTATAGTCACTGTAAATAATTAAACGCTCATTATCTGGTGACATTTCGTATTTTGCCAAAATCCGTAGCATCCATCCAGGTTCAACACGACTGGAAACAAAGGTCTGAACTATTCATCATCTACGCAAGTCCTTGGAAGAGACTATAAAAGGACTGAAATGCTATAAATCACTTGCAATCAGTCAATAAGTCATTACCTACTGGGGGTGGGGGGGGGGGTAAATCAAGCGCATGTCAGCAGCAATAACACAATGGCAAAGTTTTTGTATAAAAACATATATTTATTGTTCTGTTACTGTTGGATAACTTGATCAACAATAAACGGTGGCAGGCCATGAGACAAACTGTACACATATTAATAGAAGCCTCAGAGAGCTTCTGCTTTATTCTGTTCAGTGGGAGTTGATGCAGAGAGAGAGAGGGGGAGAGAGGGGGAGAGGGGGGGAGAGGGGGGGGGGGGGAGAAAGGGAGAGAGGGGGGCCCCACAGTTGATGAGCTTGGCTTTAATGGTGCGTTCAGAAGTCATCCTTCAAAGTGGCTCATCTCCCTGACAGATAACTTTACAAGAGAGGGGTAAAAATACTGCACATGGTTCTGTACATCAATTCTAACCGCAAGCTGCTTGAAGAATAACATCTTTTTCCTGTATCTTTTGTTTAGGACGGCAAACCCCCCCCCCCCGACCCTCCCCAGAAACGAGCGGCGTCTAGGAACGTCCACTAAAGCTCTTCTAAACGTATCAATGATATTTAGACTCTCTAAAGACAGAAATAGAGGTGCTCCGTACTCGACAAAATAGTGTGTGGGTTAAAATAGATCATTAAAATAGACAATAGATATATATTCGTATTTAAAAAGGCTTGAATCTGCAGATCCAAGGACAGCCCCCAGTGCCGTCCACACACATTCCTCAGCACACACCGCCTTCAATGCAGCAACATCTCACACCTGCTTCTCTTCTTTTTTGTTGTTTTCACTCCGTTCAGTCTTACTGTACGTCTGCAGCAAAATGGATCACAGTATCCCCCCCCCCCCCCCCCCCTCCTCCTCCTCCGCCTCCTCAAACAGAACGTGCACTTGAGAATGCAGAGGCTCCTTGTGCAGAGTCAGCAGGAAGGCGTCTGTCAAGCCTTCACACGTCCAGCTGCTCCTCAGTGACAGTGGACCCCGCGTCCCGGGGAAACGGGGGGGGGGGGGGGGGGGGGGCTCGATGACACGGAGGAGCCCCAGTGGCCCCCCGAGGGGTTTTTACACGTTGGGGCCGAGTGGTTCAGCTGGACGATGAGCGCGTCTCAGAAGCGCACGACTGTTCGGGTTTCAGTCCAGGCAAACTTTTACATTCCAACCGCTGCGTGAAACAAACAGAATCCTCCGGCTCCTCCGGCCCCTCCGGCCCCTCCGGCTCCTCTGGCTCGATGGACGAGGAGGAACCTCCGTGCGGTCCCTGAAGGTCCACCGAGCCGATGAGAATCAGTTTATGTGCCACAAAAAAACAACAACGGAAGAGCGGCGTAGTAAATACGACGGGATGCAACAAGCAACATTCATTGCACATTCTCCCTCCAGAAACCAACATCCAGGGCAGGTGTTCAACTTCAAAAGCGTCTAAAACATCTGGAAAAGGGGTCAACTTGAGGGCTTTTGAATTTCAAACCATAAAAGACTCATTTCACAGAGTCTCAGCTGTCATGTAGTTCTTGTAACCATGTCTGACTGCATTCTGTAATAAACTATAGTACACAATTCTGGTAAAAAAAAAGAAAAGAAAAGTGGAAACTTTGTGGCAGATCTTTAGTTTCAGTGGTCAAACATATTTCACGTTTAAAATATATATATATGTACACACACATTTTTATATCTCACTTATTATCTCAATGTATGGATAGTTTCTTTCGAACTTTCTTTTTCTCTCCCATTGCCTTCATTAATGATCTCCCTTCATTTTCACACATCTTTATCTTTACAGGAGTTTGGACACACTTTCTCACTCGGTAGTTAAATCTCCATTTCTTTCTAAAACATCCTTTTATTTTGAATTTTTTACACTAAAATAATAATCCAAGACCAATTCCATTGGACAGTGGCTCAAGTAAACCCCAGAGACAGCTACCATGCAACGGTATCTAATTTGTAGCTTGCAAATTCCGCAACCCCCCCCCAACCCAAAAATCATGAACATGTTAAATCGCTTTGATATTTAACATCTAAAAAACAGATGAAGTGAACAATGAATCTCCAGCCTCGCTCTGTATGGATCGTTCTGGGTGAAGCCCTGTGGCTGCTGCAATAACAAAGCTCACTATTAGCTTACATCACACATTAGTGTCAGCAGATGGACCACACAGGGGGGGTGAGAGGTGGGTGGGTGGGTGGGGGGGGGGGGGGGGGGGGTTGGATCTGTTTCCATAGTAACAGATAGCCGGAGGGAACTCAGAGCGGCTGTGACTCAGTCAGGTGGAGGGCGTGTGTTTGGTGCGTTTGGTGTGTTTGAGTTTTGCTCGGTGATGCGTGGGCCGGCTGGTTCTGGCTCTGACTCTGGCTCTCGTTCTGGTTCTGGTTCTGGCTCTGGGAGGCCGGCTGTGGCTGCTGCAGGATGTGCACCACCCGGCTCAGAGTGTCCGTGGTGGCAAACGCCAGGTACTGGCAGCACAGCCAGTCCTCCAGGCTCACGCCGCAGGCCGCGTCCAGCGAGCGCTCCGCGAACTTGATCATCATCAGCGTCCGCTTCAGGTCCAGCCAGTTCTGGAGGGTGGCCTCGCGCTGGCTGGTCGTGGCCCCCGACATGGGGCCCAGCGCCTGGAACAGGTCCTCCCGGGGGCCCCAGAGCAGGCACTGCAGGCAGGCGCGGCCCTCGGACATGCGGATGCGCTCGGAGGGGTTGACGGTGAGCAGCAGCCTGGCGAGCTGCTGCAGGCCCTGAGAGTACAGCGACCGGACGGGCAGCGCCGGCAGGTCCGCCCACGTGTACTCCCGCTCCTTCAGCTCCGGCGTCTCCTCGAAGGGGTTGGGCCGGTGCAGCATCTCGTAGATGAGGATCCCCGTCTGGAACTCGTCGCACTTGCGGTACTGCGTCGCCGTGACAATCTCGGGCGCCAGGCGGGACTGGTCGCGCAGCGTCCCGGGGTCGGCCGCCATCAGACTGCTCTTCTGTTTGGCTTGCGAGAAGTTGCTGATGATGAGGCGGGCGGGGCAGGTGGCGGCGGCGGCGGAGGTCGCACTGGAGCCGCCTCCGCCGCTGCTGCTGCTGCTGTTGTTGTTGTTGGGCTCGCGGGCGTCCAGGTTCCACGGGTTGCCAGGTTGGCAGTGGACCAGCAGCAGGTTCTCCAGGCGCAGGTCACAGTGGGTCACGTGGTACGGTTTCATGTGCTCCAGGCCCGAGCAGAGCTGCAGCAGCAGGAGGCAGACCTGCCGCTCGTACAGCTCCGGGTTGTTAGCGTGGCGCGCCGCGCCGTCCCGGACGAAGTCCGCCACCGTCTGGAAGGGCACCTCGCGGGTGATGACCACCACTCGGCTCCTCAAGCGGCCGGCGGTGTTCACGTGACCGGCCGACGAGGCTTCATCCGATTTGCCGCTGGCCGCACGGGAGCCCGCCTCCTTGGTTGCGGTGTCAATCTCTTTCTCCTTTGGCCCGTCGGCATCCTCTTCCTCCCCCTCGCCTTCCTCCTCCTCCTCCCAGGGCAGCAGGCGTGCGGGCACGTCGGCCAGGAAGTGTCCACAGTCCTGCTGGATGTTGAAGTGCACGGCCAGGCTCTGTCTCACTGCCAGGCTGTGGAAGAACTGCTGCTGGGTCTCCTTCACTTTGCTGCGACAGATCTGGAGACAAGAAAGAGAATATTCCATTGGTGTAAAATAGTCACTAAAACGGCACTAATGAACCACATCGCCTCACCAGGTGTGCACACCCATGTTTAAAGGTTAGCTGGATAGGGATAGGATTGTAAAAAGAATTAAAAAGGTGGATATTATTGGTGTTTGAGGAGACCAAAGCAGAGAAGAATAAGGACAGACTTCTCCTATAACGTGCTCAAAATGACATCAACTTCTGAAAGATGAAGGTTGAAGCGCTTTTATCCGCCCAGAGACCGCTACAGATTTTTGATGAAATCAACAGTAATTGCCTTGTGAGGCCCACGGGAGGCAAATCTTATACAACACGGTACCAAAATAATCCATTTGAACAGCGAACGCACCGAAGACCTCAGAGATCAAAGGCGTTTTCACTCTTGAACTCTCTGTGCCGCCGTGCGTCAGCCCAACATCTCTGTTAATGACACGTAGCGAGCGGACGGGAGCAGCGAGCAGAGAGGAGACGAGGAGGAGACGAGGAGGAGCCTCGCCGAGAGGATCGGTCTCTGTGGACATTCACTGAGACGCCGGCAGAGGAAAAGAAGTCACGACGCGTTACCCAGATGTAGCCCATCTGCATTTGCTCCACTTGCACATTTTTTTTTTACTATTTGTTAAACAAAGCTCCAGGTTAACAGACATATCCATTGATTGCTCCATCTTGATCCATTAATTCTGACATTCCAGAGATACTAAGTAGCTTTAAAGCACACCGACACAAACAGGCTAAAGTTGGCTTATGAACAATTAGCGCAGCATTAAAAATTTCGCAGCATGTTATATCTCATTTGCAGGAGGATCAGCTACGCTTACAGGGTGGCGGATGGCAGCAGCACAGCTGGGACACTTTAAATCGTTGAGTAAAGTTTAATTAGGAAACTCGGCCTGTCTGCGTTCAGCTGCTCCTCGTCCTTTCATTTACGAATGAGCATCATAAAAAAAAAAAATTCTCTTCAAAGTCTGCAGCTAATATGAGGGCATATGCAGATTGCTACCCTGCTATTAAAAGACAGAAAAATAAACTCCCAGTATAATAAAAGTTCCAGTATTAAAGCATTCGGTTAAAAGCCCCAAAACCACAAATTGTTGGTGTGTTAAACATATTTAGTTTCTGATGTTAACTTTAATAAATGTTATAGAATAGAGTCACATTACTAGTGTTGCACGGTGCACCACGGACGGAGTGGCCTCACCTTGATGGCGTAGTTGACCAGCGGGTCCTTGGCGTAGGAGGCGGTGTAGTACACGGCGTCCCCCGCCTCACAGCAGGGTTTGCCGGTGGTCAGCCTGAAGTGGGACCAGCTGTCGGTGCCGAATCCCAAGTGATCCTTCTGGCCGGCCATGAAGCGGTCCTCGCACTTGGCGGCCAGCTTCCGCAGCGTGTCGGTGTGCAGCCCGCGGATCCTGCCCACCACCTCGTCCCAGCTGTCCAACCCCCTGTACAGGGCGGCCCTCTGGGGTTTGGCGCCTCCGGTGGCGGCGGCGGCGCCTCGACCCGTTGTCAGGCCCCTTCCAGCCAGGGACTCCGTGCTGGGGTAGGCCCTCCTCTCAGCGCCGGTCCCGGCCGGAGGCTGCGAGACCAGCGAGGACGCGCTGTGGCTCGGGCGCCCCCTGTCGGTAGGCGCGGCGGCGCGTCTCTCCAGGGAGTCGCCGCTCTCGTGCCCGTGGGCCCGCTGAGGCTCGGAGGTGAGGGAGGAGTCCTGGCTCGCCGTCTCCCAGGTGGAGTCCAGGTCGTAGATCGGGTTGGCCACGCTCAGGTTGGTGCCGCCGGGTTTCGCCTCCGCGCGGAGTCTCGGGGCCGAGTCTTTGGCCGCCAGGTTGGGCTCGGTGCTGGAGCGAGGCACGGCCTTCTTGGGTAGAGGCGGGGGCGTGGCCTTCGGGGCGGGCTGCTCAGAGAAGCCGTCCAGGTCCATGGAGGCCAAGGTGTCGTTGGAGGATTTCATGTTCCTGGGCTGTTTCAGTGGGATCATGTTGGCTCTGGATTGACCTGCAGGGAAAAAAAGACAAAAAAGGGTGTGTTGCAATGAGAATAATATGTAACATGACAGTGAAAGAAACCGTATGGAAATACAATTTAAGGTGGCGGTTTATTATTTAAAATGTAAAAAGTTATCTTATCTTTTCACTCTGCTGCATTTAGATTAAAGCTGCACTTTATTGCAGATTGAGCTTTTACATGATGAAACACAATCACCATATAATAATATATTATGATGCTAAAGTTGGGTTCAAAAATAAATGTCACTTGAGCTTTGAATTCAACTCTTTTCCTGAGGGGCACAAAATAATTGAATATTAAACACTATTTAATGAATAAATGTTATAAATAATTCAAACCCCTCCCACACACAGCGACGCTGCGGCACGCGAGGGCCCCGTTGGCCCCCCGAGGAGGATGCGAGGCAGAGAGAGCGGGGCAGCTGGAGACGAGTCGTACCCAGCCACCATCCAAGCTGCACCAAGCCGGGCCGCAGCGAGGCTTAAAGAGGCCTCACGGAGAGCACTCGTCACTGACCTGGTTTTTCTGGGATACGGGTGGGAGGGAATCGGGTGGGGGAGGGGGGGGTTGATTGGACTCCCTTGAAGTCTCGGACCACAAAAGGCCGATCGTGTTAAAGACGAGTATCGGATGCATGGTGGGAACAAAGCGGCCCTTAGCTTTGGCTTTTGAACATGCGCAGAAAAGAGGCCGCCTGGTGTTTGAGGACGACGGCTTTTCCAGAGACACGTCTTCTGCCGAATGACGCCCCCCCCCATCCCTGCCCCGTCAGGGTGAAAGCTTTAACGCAGCGCAAGTGCTACTCACAGTTCTTGTTGAATGGTACGAGTCCTCACGTGTGCATCACGCTGCCATCATCTTAAGAAAGCAAATGAGGCCTTAAGACAGCGCTGCCAAGATGAAGTTAAATGAGTCTTGGTAATCCTCCCTGGAAGGGGGGGGGGGGGGGGGTGGGGGGGGCTATATTTAATGTGTTCCGCCACCAAACTGCAGTAATCCACCCCAGGAGGCAAAAGTCTCTCCGTGGTCCAGTTGTTTAGGTCTTCTATATGCAGCAATATGGCCGTGATTTAACTTCAGGATACAGGACTAACTGTGAGATTAGAAATATTAAGAATACCTTTCATAATGATAATAATACATGAGAATAAATGTCATAAAACCTCGTATGCTCACGTGAGCATGTCACCTTACAACAAACAACTTGGTGAAAGTAAAAACCCTGAATGATTTCAACTGTATTCGTGTTCATCTCAAGGAGATAAAACGTCGGAGATCTCAATCCCTCCAAAATCTGTTCCTGATTAAAGCAGCTAAACCTCAAGTTTAAAAAAACAACCCCCTTTTTCCATTTCCTCCACATAAATCTGGGTGCCAACACACGCACAAGTTCAGAGGCGTCACGCGTTATCGGGATCGGATTCATTTAGTCACATCCTCCTCAAAGAGTGAAATAAAAATGTACCAATGATTTAAAAGTAAATAAAACCCATTTACAATTCTAGCGACCGGCGTTTGCTTGCAGGGAGCCGAACTTGTTGCCGTGGCAGAGTGATTCCAGCTCAGCCGTCCCGCTCCAATAAAACGATGGAGGCAGTGGGTAGAATACAGAGGAACACGGGGGAGGAACAAAGCGAGAGCAGAGAGGTGCTAAAAAAGAGAGAAGTGACAAAAGGAAAAGAGGTGAATAGGCGGCACACGACAGCAGAGACACAAATGGGGGGGGGACAGACACGGGGGGGTCAAAGAGACGAATACCGAGACGGAACGAGCCTACCTCAGATTCTACTAACGACTCAAAGTTTTTAGCCGAACGCGGTGCGGCAGCTGCGCCACGAGGCAGAATGAAACGTCGCTCTCTCCGCTTTCATCCCCGAGCGAGAGTGTGTGTGTGTGTGTGTGTGTGTGTGTGTGTGTGTGTGCGGAGCCCCACGGTGCCAACAGGCAGGCTGAGCGCACCCAGCCAGTGCTCTGCCTCCACACCAGGGTGAGAGACACACACACACACACACACACACACCGAGTGACGCTGGTCCTCCACTAATATGTGTGAACAGCATATATGAGAGAGAGAGAGAGAGAGAGAGAGAGAGAGAGAGAGAGAGAGAGAGAGAGAGAGAGAGAGAGAGAGAATCCATCCATCCACAGAGCCAGTGCGCAGTCGTCGAACCTTCGCCCCCCACGCACAGTGTTTGAAGAGCTCTTCCTCCTGTTCAGCTATGAAATGCGCCCCCCCCGCTCCCCCCCGTCCACAACAACCAGGCTCCCAGACGAGCCCCGCCGAGGGGGAACCAATTTGTGACTTTAATGTTAAATTATTTATCATTGGACATTTATTTATTGATTTTGAAAACGGAAGACTGCATGTTTCCAACACAGTTTGAGTATATATGTAAACAATATGCATACATTTGTTAAAGTCAACATCCGCCACCACCAACATCCGACGCAGTCTGATTACACAACTTTTATTCTCCCTGTCTTCATGTTTCATAAAACATTAGATACGTGTCGTCCACTCGAGGCAGAGGAGTCATTTCCTAATGACTCAATTGCATGCTAGAAAAGAATCGATGCTGCAGAGGTGCTGGAGACTTTCAAGCCTTTTTCAAAGGGGACGTGAACATTTATAATGTCAGAAGAAGGAATATGAAGAGAACAAATACATGGTAATAATTAGTCTCAGATATGAGAGGAAAAAGCTTTTATGATGCTAATAGCAGCTCCGTGGGCAGTTAAGCAACTCATATTATTCTAATTTGGTTATTAGTGCAGACCAAACGCATCAGTTATATCATATATATTCATTTAATTTTTAGAAACGACACATTAGAAAGAGTTAATAAGCCAGAGCAAATATCAAAAAGCAAGCAGCAAACTCCCCTCTTATTTTGGAAACCTCCCTTCTTACCCAGGTTGGTGTACGTGGCGCTGCACTGGCTGGAGGCCGGAGACGGGGAGCGATGGGAGTGACTCCCGTCCTCCTCCGGCTCCCCGAGGCTGGCGCTGCACTCGCTGGCCGAGGCGGCGACCGCGCTGGCGTGGGTCCCCTCCCCGAGCAGCAGGGCCAGACTCACTTTGGCGGCAGGGAAGGCGGCGGCGGCGGCACCGGGCGGCTCCCGCTCCCTGGCGCCGTTTGCGCCGACCGGCACCTGGCTGCAGGTGACAGAGAGAGGAGAGTCTGGTCAAATTAGCATCAGTTTCATTTTGTCCCTTTGTTTGTGATCTGGTGGTTATTCTGTTGGTGACGGTGTTTAATTCTGCATGAAAGAGAGAAGAGGAAGAACACAGCGAGCTCCATGAGACAGTAGTTTTCCATTTAGTCTATTACTGTATCTAATACTAGGGGGGGGGGGGGGGGGGGGGGGGGAGTGGCAGGTCACGTGGACGTGGCAATAGGTCTGTCCCCTTGTGACAGCGGGTATCTGATCCGAGGTGTTTCATGAGGTGAGATGAAGAGCAGATTGATCACAAGGTGTGATGATTAGGTGACAAACTAAAATGAGATCCTCAGCCGTCTTTGAATTGTCTTGTATTGACGCTCTCTGAAGATGGAATACGGAATACCAATATAAAAAAATGAAATAAATGAATAAAACGGAACCTCCCGGTCTGCCGACTAATGGGTTTAAATTGCTGTGACATTGAACAGAAAATCCATGTGAGCAGTGTCTTTATGGCTTGTTTTAGCAGAGATGAATATATATATATATATATATATGTGCGTGTGTAACTTGGATGAGGCAGGGAGTAAAGAACGACTGCAGCAAATATAACATAAAAAAAGGTCCCATTTTGTCCAAGAAAGCCTTTGCCTTGAATTAAACGGTAACATAAACAAAGTCACAACCAGGTGCCCCCCCCCCCCCAGAGTCACCTGGGTATCTGTGTGCAGCAGCCGTACGCAGAGTAAACCTCAACATGCCGCTGTTTCATCGACAGCCGCCTGGGATCATTCCGACCGCAGTAAATAAGATTCCTGGTGGCTGCCCTCTGATCTGAGACCAGTTCAAAGTGACCGGAGTGAGACACCTGGGCCACCTGGGCCCGCGGCCCCCGCAGGCCCGGCTGACATTCTAAACCACCGTGGACTCGAACCCTGATTTAACTACACACAGCACCTGCTGTGTCTGGTGCAGCCAGCTGCTGCGGCCTTCAGAGGCCTCGTTATTATGGGTTCGGGATCTTTCCCTTTTCTATTGGTCTGGGTGACGTTGTTATTTCGTCAAGTATTTAAGAATTGTCTGAAAGTAATAAAAAGGTGAAAGGTCACAAAAGGTGCACAGAGCTGGATTGGTAGCTGCAGGCGGTGCGATGGGCGGGGCATGTAGTAATGTTTGACTAAGCCTGAATCGGATCTGTGGTTTCCCTTGACTGATGTGTTATGTGCTCACGTGCGATAGTCCTCAAGAAGCAGAAGTAAAGATCAGCCTGAAGCACGCACACTTTTTTTAATAGGTGCGGTGTGGTTAGTAATTTCTCGTAATGAGTGTCATAGGCATAAAGAGCGTTATCAACGTGCTGAAACTGAAGCCCGGCACGGTCAGGCTTGAAATACAGATTCCAGGGTTAAGCGCGGTTCTACTATCAGAGGCTAATCTTAAAAAAGACTTTCTGGCGAAAATGCTTCTAAAAACGACCATTTTGGTGACAAGAATTTCATACCAAACGTTTTACTTTGACGGGGTCGAAAAAGAATCCCTCAAAGAAAACAGGCAGACGCCCATGTGCCCGTCTCTGCCCCCTGAGGGTATGAGTCTGAGGAACACAACAGATCTGACATGTTTATGATCCCCCTTTGTAGACCAAAGGCCCTCTTGTGTCTCCTTTACAGAGGGGCGATCAATAGCCCCCGAGTTGCCACAGTGCATCACTTCTGCACTTGCTAACACGAAGAGAGAGTTGATATACAAAGGCCCATCGCGATGAGATTCGACTGGAAAACAAGGAGTAAGTAAACTGTGGTAAGACGGAGGCGAGGAGAATGATTCAAAGTGAGAAATAAACCTGTTGTAACACAGTGTTCTATAGTGGATGCGGAATAGTAAGGTGAAAAGAAATCCAATTTGCTCGTGTAGAGCTCGTTTCCTCTGGTATTCTTCCCTATATTTACTACAAGACCGGAGCTCAGAACACGGCTCTTGTTTTAACTAACTGGACGAATCGTACACGTGGGACCCAGTAATACAAATCCTACAGATAACCAAACAATGAATGGATTACAGTCTACGAGACCACACAAAAGAGCATTAACATCCCGAAGAAGACAATTCCCAGAACCTAATCCTGTGTGCACACACACACACACCTCGAGAGGTCCTTGAAGGAATGAATACCTTTATGGCGGCTACACGTCTCAATGTCAGGACCCGACTTGTTCAGACGGCGCAGAGCTTCACAAACCTCTGCTGCGACAAAACGAACAATCTCTGATCCACAACACACATGATCCTCCAGCGCTCGAAAATGGCCTTGAAGTGGTCACAGACAATCACAGCAGTGAGAGAGAAAGGGCTCTTACCCGCTGTACTGGCTCACACAGCTTCCCATCTGGAAGCCTGGGAGACAAGGCTGAGGGCGACTCACATTCTACCACAGCTGGAATCTCAGGAGGGCGAGTTGTGAAGAGTCAAAAAGTATTTTCCTGCGTGTGTTCTTCCCTCGTGTCCCTCTTTGAATGCTCTCACCTGCCTAAGGTAGTGTGTGTGTGTGTGTGTGTGTGTGTGTTAGAGCACGCCCACTCTAAGATAATAAAATGGCTTCTAGTCTCACACACGCTCACACACGCACACACACACACACACACTTGACTCTTCAGCTGTACAGTGACCCGGGCGACCCCATGAAGGCACAAAATCACAGACCTGCTTGTCTTTTCAATTCAAGCTTTTCAGGAGCCAAAGACCTTTTCTTGCACCAGAAGGTAATTAGTTTTAACAGAGATTTGTAATATTAGAATTTGTCAGCAGAGGAGTGCAAATCCTAAAAATATCTACTAAAAAGCTCAGTGTAGAAACAGCTCTGGCTGCACACACACATTTTTTTTCTCCAAAAAATACTTTAAAGCCTCAGTACTTGATGCTCAAAAACAACAACAACAACCCAAAACAGCCTTCTTTTCAACTGGAGGGACTGCAGATAAAACAGACCAGCTCATCTCCTTCCTCGCCATCACACGCCGAGGGCGAGCTTTTACCTAGTTTATATTCACGGATCATCTCAAAGCCGTTCACCTCGCTCTACCCGAGGTAAACCTCACACACCTCATAGAGAGGGAAGTGACACTGTGACATTCAACCAATGCGCCAAGTGATCAAATGAGTCAATCATTAACAAGTTCATCATGGAGGCTGTAAATAAGGCGCACTAGACCAAAGTTGAGCTGATCATGTGCTACTTCTGCTTAGTGGAGGCTGTGGGATGCATTTGGTGAAGCTCAAAGACACGCAGCCATTACATGGCCCACGATGCACCAAATGCTGCAAAGCGCCTGGCTTCAGTTAGTTCTCTGTGTCGATCACAACCTGAATGGGATTGTGCCGTGACACCCCGGGGTGCTTAGAGGAAGGAAGGACTGTAGAGCGCACTTGGCTTGAGTTTAGTCCACACGCTTAAAAGGCACAGGATTTCCTGTGACTAAAGGTCCTTTTCTTTTGTTGACTGCCCAGTCAGGGCTTTACTCGTCATACATTTGTATTGAAATGGGTGGGGAACACAGAAAATAAAAACCCAGTGTGGTGCGGATGACTTTTCCTAAAATTTTAAACAAGAAGGGAGTCGCTAGTTCAAACCGAGTATACTTCATTAATAAATCCAATCAAGCATAAATCTATTATTCTGCTGTAATCAGATGGAAAGCTTATAAATATTGTGGTAAAACAAGGATCCAGCTTGCTGTCTCGGTCATTAGTGCTTCACATTGTTACTGCTACTTTTACTAAATGGCTTTCATGATGAACGAGCATTCATTCGACGGATTGTTGAGCGCTTCTGGGCGAAAATAAGTCACGTACAGCAGAAACAAGACTATAATTCAGGAAAGAAAATGAAGTGTATTGCCCCACATCTTTATCTGGGACCATTCGTGACTATGCAGGAAAGTTAGCCCAAGACTGCAACAGCAGGTCAAAGACTAATAATGAAATTAATATGCAAGAAAGCTGCAGGTAATATGTCATCTAAATCACTGATTAATAGACTAAAAGGCCATCCTGCTGCTGTTGGATGGCTGGCAACGAGCCGTGAGATCCCATTTCGGGGGGGGGAGAGAACCGCTGAGCACAGAGCCTGCTGTTCAGGTAATAGACGGCATTAAGGAGGAGACCACATAAGCCCTTACGGTCCACGCAATTGGCCATTGGAAGTGGGCGGGCAGACACATGTCAAATTAAGATCAAACACCTCTGGAATCAGTGATGAGCGATCTGTGAGACTTCGGAGACCCGGCTGGCAAAGGTTGAGCATCTTCATGATCAGCTGGGTGCCATGAGTGCTCTGAAGGGAATCCACGAGGGTAAAGCAATACGGGCATCGCACGTGAAATGGCTCATTAGATCAGAGAGAGGTGCTGAGGGGAGAGAGATGTGTGGACTTACCGGAAATTTTAGGGTTAGAAAAAAATATTAAACGTGAAAGTATCCCCATAAACTCGTACTAATTACAAAAGATAAGTATATACATATATCTTTTACATATCATTTTTTGGTTTGGGGATTATCTGTGAGTCCTTTGCAACAAGCGCTTAGTTTAGTCTGATGAAAAGATGAAACCCAACCCATGTGTAGCATATGTTACAAAGCTTTACTCTGGTCACAGAAGCATCAGAGTGGAGATTCAATGCGTGGACAGTTCTGAATAAATACCTGAGATCCTTGCTGATGAGACGAGGGGATGTTCGCCCGGGGCTCAGGGTGCCGGATTCTTTGCTCTCATTTGGAGTCAGCAGAGCATCATCTCTGCACTCCTCCACCCTTAGCTCTCCTTCTCCGTCACCGGGGTCGCTTCCGCTCTCTGGTTTGTACGTGAAGATGATGGTCGGCTTCTGCGTGGGGTCCTCTGCCTTGGCCTCCGCGAACCAGTGATGCTGCTGGACGGGTGGCGGCGGGAGCATGTGGATGACGGTTCCGTCGAGCCCAACCAGCTTGCCCTTGTCCTTGTCCCTCTCCACCCTCTCCCGCTGCTCATCCTCATCTCTCCGCCGGCGGAAGAAGCTCTTAAAGGAGATCCAGCGTTTGGGTTTGGCGCTTTCTGCCAAAACACGTTTCCCCTCGCCAACTGGACTCGCCTCACCTTCAACGGGTCGTACGGGAGAACTGGAGGCGGAACTCTTGGTCCAGTTGCCAAAGTGTCTCTGGAGGATGTTTGAAGCGTGGTACGGGGAGGACGTGGACCTGGGAGGAGGGAAGGGAGCACTGGGCTCTGCCCGGGGGCTGGAGGGTGGGACAGCAGGGGAGGCACTCTGCGATTTGGACAACACTTTGGAGGGCGTGTCCTTCTTGGGTTTGGAAAGACAGCCATCAGCTGTGGAAAAAAGAGACTTGGGCCGGACGAGGGTCTCCTTCATGGCATCGGGTGGGAGGGCGTAAAGCTCCTCGGGGCTCTCCTTATTGGCTTGTATCGAGGGCGACTCCGGAGGAGACTGTGGAGGCTGGATGGAGGCAACAATTTGTAAAAGCACAGCACTGGCCTCCTCCCTGTGGCTGGCCACTTTCCCAGAGGACGAAGCCAAGTCTTTATTGCAAAGCGGGTCCTCACTTGTCTTGCAAGTGTGTGCAACGTCACCGGCGGCGGGGCTGGTTTTAGGTAGGTTTGCAGGGATGGAGAGAATGGCAGGATGATGTGCGGATGTAGTCGGAGAGAGCGCTCCAACCACGGAGTTCATCACAATGTTCGTCCCATTGCTAGAGTCTGTAGTGGTTTTAAGATTTGGTGCCCTGCACACTGCCTCAGGTGGAGCCTTTGTGTCTTCAAAAGAGACCTTCTCCGATGTGCCTTTACCAGAGATGGTTTTCTCTGTCGATGAGGACTGGACACTCTCAGAGGACCCGATCTCTTCGTACGTATGGCTTGTGACCCGGCCACCTCCCCCTTTCGGCTGAGGCAGTTCCCCACTGAGTCCCAAGAAGCTCTTGTAAACAGCTAAATTGTCGTATGCATTTGGATTGATAACGATAGGTACCTTAACAGCATTCTTGGAGCTGCGGGCGTAGGCTGGTTCATCTCGAATTATGATGGGAAAAGGAGGCATGCCTGCATTATTGAAACTGTTAAACTTGATCCCGGATAAGTTGGAAGATTTCACAGGTACAGTTCGGGATGAAGACAGCCCAGAGATGGGAGAAGTTGGAGCTGACTTGTGGCTGCAGTGTTGAGTAGGGACAGAGGGGCAAGGACTGCTCCCAGCCCCCAAGTCCACTCTGGGTATCTTTTGGCGAGGACTTGTGCTTGATGTCCACACTTCTTGGTAGCGTATGTTCCCGGACTTCTTGCGGGAGCTACCTGGCATTGCTACAGATGTGGGTGATGTCGGCATCACAAGAGAAGAAGGGGAGAGTGGGGAGCCTGGAGACAGGAGCTGACCTAGAGGTGCGCTACAAAACGACGAGGGGCTGGAAGGCTTCGAGAAGTTTCTGGGTTTTGGAGTCGAGTCGACAGACTGTTCATCCTTGTTGGCCATAGACGCCGATACGTCCACCACAGTGTAAGGCTTGCACATCAGGGATTTTTCTAAATTCACTATTCGGTACGGTTTAGCCTGCTCCTCTGTGGGGATAAAACTGATGGTGACGGGTTGACCTGGGAGGGCAAGGGGCATCGGCATGCCTTCTCTGCCGTCCTGATCTTCCAATCTAATGGCCAGGACAGCCTTGTGTGTTTCAGACACCTTGAGTGGACTCAGCGCTCTGTGGACGGGCTCCTTCTTGGGGGGAGGGGTGCAGAACACGGGTCCCTTAGAGTATGTGGGAGACTGCAAGCCATTTGGAAGGACGACGGGGGCACTGCTCCCGCTGCTCGAAGTCGTTTGAGAATCCTCCGGTCGCGACGACGAGGACTCCGGAGACGTGGTGGACTCCGAATTCGATAGGAAACCGCTGCCTTGCATGTCGTGGGGCCCATACGGAAGAAGGGCTCCATTCGAGTCCACGGAGGGGTACCCGTTCAGGATCTCGTCGTAGCTGTCGTCATAGTCCACCGCACAGATGCGCTGCAGTGAGCGGTTGCGGAGCGGCACAGTGTTCCACTTTTTCCCCGCAGCGAAGCGCACCGGAGACATTGTGGCGGCGCGGAAATTGGAAAATCGCGGTTGGCCGCGCATACGGATCTCCATGGCGAGTAGCTCTTCGTCACTTTCGTCCCAGCTTTCGTGTTCATCGTCCTCCCTTTCGGTCTCTTCGTCATCCTCATCTTCCTCATCATCCTCGTCCTCGTCGTCCTCGTCACTTTCGCTGGAAAAGTCGGGGTAGCAAAAGCGCCCACCTTCTGTGCTGATGACCTCGGAGCTATCACTAAGCAGCACCCGCTTTGGAGCAGGGCCGCCGCCACAGATGCTTCCCATGGCCAGGCAGCTTGACGCTGGAAGGCCTCGTTCCAACGACCGACGGTATGAACTACTGATTCTTCCCCAAAACAAGTCCTTGGAACCGGAGAGCGGCGTGCTGCTGGGGCCAGGGCCCAACCCAGCGATTTCTTTTAGGACATCTGTGAGTCCGCTGTTGTTGTTATTTCCACTGGGGGTCCTTGGGCTAAGGAGTGCATAGCCTTCAATCTCCTCGGTACCGTGTTCTCCTTCGTTGTTGTTGCTGGGCCCAGCGGGCCTCTTACAGTTCAGCCCATTGCGGTTCCAGACCGTGAAGGCTGACGTTTTGCCCAGCTCCAAAACATTCGGTGGTTGCTGCAGGTTGCCATCCGAGTCCAGTCCTGCAGACGAGCAGGGCAGCATCATGGTGGGTTTAACAGCTATCGTTGGCTTCTTAGCCACCGGTGGACGGAAGTGTCCGGAGCGGGCAGAACCGCTGCCAGCCCTCTGGGAGCTGACAGTAAGGTTAGTGTTGGCTCTGGCTCCGGCAGGGGTTGGATTCTGCTGCTGAATTGTTGGAGACTTCTGCTTGGGTGGAGGCCTCCCTCCGCCACTCTGAGCCAGGCAGTGCAAACTCTTGGGTTTGAAGCAGTTCTTGCACTCGCCTGGTTTCCACACATGCTCGGTGAAGGTGCTGCAGGCGGACATGGCTGCCGGTCCGGTGAGGCAGCGTGCTGAGTCAGTGGACGGGAAACCCCTCCATGAAGCTACAGGCTACAGCAACGGACTGTAGTGCAACAATTCAAGCCTCAAATGTGGGGGGGGGGGGTACTGGACCTGAAAAGGAGAACAGGAGAGACACATGTATTATGACAATGTCAATTCAATACAGTATTTAATATATATTCAACACAAATAGGTCATCTAAACTAGAGAGTATTTCAAAAAGTAGTTGATTGTAAAGTAATACACATGCACCAGAATATAGACCCAAACAAGGAGAACTCCCATTATACATTTAATAAGAAATAAGAGTTTACATATGACCTAAGTGAGAGAGAGAGTTTGAAATAAGAAGGCAGTGCTAAATGTTCACCATTAGGTGGCAAACTTCCTCTACATAGCAGCTAATCTATCCAACGAGGCACTCATCCGTCTCCTCCTAAACCACCCTGGGCCGGTAAGATTTGAAAAGCAGAGAGGCCGACAGGAAGAGGATTAAGAGAGATTATTTCTGAATCGCTGTCCTGCGTTGTTGTGGTTGGCCGTTTCAGCCAGGCTTTGGCGAGATAAAAAGGTAACACTACTACTCATTCAATGAAACACTCAATGGGTCTAAATCCTACGAAACGACTTCCAATACATGGAAAATGGAAATCTGAAGGGCTTCAGCTGAGTTCAGTCCGACAAATGACACAAAGGAAGAGTTCTGTCTGGATGTAGCTGGATGCCAACAAACCACACTTGGAATTCAACAAGTGGGAGAAGTGCTTGTGAGTAGTGTAGGATCAGTGTAGGACAAGTCTAATCTTGAGCATGAAATAAATGCATTGAGTTGAATATATTTAAATGGATACCATTTATATTATGTGTTGAATCTGTAACTTGGCCTAAATTAAGTTTCACATGTAAAACAGCATGCGTTTATTGCTGAACAACAATCAAACTAATACTCTCTTCTACTATTGGCAATAAACTGTGGGCCATAATAATCCCACTAGTCAGTCAATGAAGAGCGACAGTAAAAACCCACATTTTCAAATTTGAGCACAACCTCAGGTTATCTGCACCAGAACATTCATATCAGACACATCCTGTTTTGTTCTCCTGCCAGGTGCCACTTTTTGGCGTCACATCCTCGAGTTGCACACTGAAAAATGTAGTTGGAATTAGACTTGAGGAGATTTGTGGATGCAGCTATTTGCTGCAATATACTCTCAATATACTATCAAATCAATTGATAATGAGTGGCGCGTTGACCAAATTAACTTCTAGATATTATTTTACTTTTTATAATAATAAACACACATCCGTAATGGCCTGACAAACATTGCCTATTAAAGTCATAAAGAGCCCAACATAAAAAACAAAAAATGTCTCAGACTATGATTCACTGTAGCGCTGATAACGACAGAGGCTCTTCACATCCATCCAACAAGGTCATAGGTGTCACATCCTGTACGGAAGGACGTTACCATGACAACGCCCTAGATATGTCCAGGGCCAGACACAATGAGGCAGGAACTCCTGATTCAAACTTTGCTGACCAAGCTGCGATGGGAAGATTCAGCCCCGTTAGACCACAAAGGTTGCATTCTGACAGGAAACCAAGGCCCTAAATCAAACAATACCATCAATCATCGATAACAATATCATCCCAAAACCTGCCGTGCACGTGCCGCGGAAGCGGTGCTATGGCAGACGAGAAACATAAAAAAGCAAAACTTCTGTATACAATGAGTAGAAGTATGCTTACCGGGTGGTAACAAAATCTATACTACAGAATCAGAGTGTTCCCTGAATCACAACAAGACAAAATGAAGACTTGTTTTGTATTATCACTGAGTAAAGTAGGATAGCAGAGGAAGGCATTAAACATGTAGCATGGACTTCAGTACATTTTTACACGTTGGGACGGAGCTGAATTGGCTTTGAGGAGATCTTCACCAGACAGACTTCCTCAGTAACCTCATTATTTCTTCCCTGATGGAGCGGCACGGGGAACAATTCTTCTTTTCAAAGAGAGATAAAGCCTCCTCATTGTGTCTCTTTGGGCCGAGGTGGAAATATGAAAAGCATCTCCCTCACTGTGTTCTAATGGGGGAACTCTGGGTTTCTGATCACGCTTCTGAGAACCAAGAAACTCCTAACGTGTGTCACACAGCGTACTCTCCCCCACCAAACTGCCCCCCCCCCCTCCCCCAGTGGAAGGATGGGACGGCGTACTTCACTTTTCCCTCAGCCGCCATTCAAATTCTGTTGCCTGTAGTTTCCTTCGCTCCACAGTTGGTGCTGAATGACACCCCCTCTGCCTGCAGCATCTATTTTCGTTCCTCGTTAAGCTGAAAGGCAAATATTAGCGCCGTGTTGTGTCGTTACCGATGAGACCCCCCCCCAACCCACGCCGTTTTATCGGGAATGACGGTTATGCCTCAAGGACACCAAACGTCACATCTGTCCAAACAAGCCCTCCCTAAATCACGCCGTCAAGAACTTCCTGTTCACGCAGCTCGCGTCATTAAAATATGATAACTGAACATGCCACACAGACAGAGAGTGTGTGTGTGTGTGTGTGTGTGTGTGTGTGTGTGGTGGTGGGGGGGTTCCGGTTGAACATGGAAACGATTCTAACCGTAGTTGAAGAGTAATGAAGAGTTCCTACTCGTGCCCATCAGCCAAACAATGCACTGCTATTTCTGTGTTGCCTTCGTTATGTAACGCGTGTTACACAACGCAACAGAGACGGGTGATGAGTTACAATACAACACATCGGACTACAACACACTCCAGGAGAACAGAGCTAGTGGCGATTGTTGCATAGACATGAACACACACACACACACAATACGTTAGTCTGCTTCATGTAGGACGGTTCTTTGATATTGTCTCCATAATAACAGTGCGTTATTGATCCAGCCTTTGCGTGTGTGTGTGTGTGTGTCCACAGCGTGACTCTGCAACATATTTGATGGGAGAGATATGAAGCAGCACTAAGAAGCAGGCAATTATTGGGGAAACACGGAGCAGTCGTACATATTTTCTCTCTTCCTTCAGTTTTCTGCCTCTTTATTTCCCCCACGATATTTCTGACCTCACTGTCGAACGCGCAGTAAAGTCACTTCTATGGAGATTCATGGCTACTAATGGACACAAACATGGACTGGATCAAATATTATTTCTGGAAGGACTATAAAAAAAAGAAGAGAATATGCGGGCTAGGACTAGTATCGATGTCTGCTTCGTATCGTCCTCACTGTTTATCGCCGACTTGCTCGTCATGCATATTTGATGAGGCCCAGCCATTAGTGTCCATGAGTTAAATAGATCCCCGATGTATGGACTGATGAACGCCTGCTCTTCGTCAAGGACGCAATTGTACTCTGTCGAATAAGATTTAGAAAGATGTACACAGTCAACGTTAAGCAGAGCCATCTATTTGCTAAACAAATGTGTCCACTGGAGTCATGTTGAGTGACACACTTGGAGCAGTGAGTTGGTTTAGCTGCGCTTAATTTGTTGCGTTTGCATGCTATTTAATGAAGTAATGAGGATTTAATTGACAATCAAAATGCGGAACTTCAAGTTCATCTTTTTTGTAAAACAGAAGCAACTCTTTAATTGAGTGAAATGAAACGGGAAGCATATGTTGGATCGGGGAACACGTTTTCCCGTAAAAGGTGAAACGTCAAGTTACTTCCCTTTACACGCGACAAAATACGGGCGTGGAATGAAGGCAGTTCAGTCCACCGATAAACTGTAATGACGCTGGAACAGTTCCCCTTCCAAACAAGCATCTCGATCGTGTTAAACTACGGATCTAACAGGCGATTCATTTTGAAATGTATTTATGAATCATCCTCAAAGCCCAATGTGACGCATTCAGATTATTTTATGTGGCAACAGTCTGAAGACAGTCTGCCGTCTGAGGTTCACATCTGTGGTGATGGTGCCCACGGGAGAGGAGATGTAAAGAAACCTCACAGCTGTGTGAAGGCAACTGGCATATGCTGAGCGTGCAAAACTCATATTCACACAGAACGTCTACATGCACGAGTCAGTGACATATTCCCACTAAAATGCTGCAAATCCAGCTCTTAACGACAGCAATCTGAAAACAACAAACCAGTCGCAAGGATGAAAAAAACCCGCACACACACACACACACACACGCACGCACACACACAGCAACAAGCTGTGCCTCATTAAAAACACAGTCAAACATGCTCTGGAGCTCCAGAGCGGGTCTCCGTTGTGTGTTTCTGCACTTTTTCCGCTCAGATGAGTTGCGGTGTTGGCCCTCGATCTGTGCCCATCTGCCCCTGATTGGATCGCGGTAAACGGTGTCTGGTGACGGTGCCAAATGAGATGCTGCTCGGTGCCGTGACCACCGGGACACCAAGTGGGACACCAAGTGAGACACCAAGTGAGACACCAAGTGAGACACCAAGTGAGACACCAAGTGAGACCCGGACTCGTACGCGGATAAGAATAGCTTCTGAGGAGCGAGTGGTGAACGCTGGAGAAGCTAACCCCTGGTGAGACGAATGCATTAAACATGCCACCATCTGCGCAGGATGATAAATGCAGAAATAGTTCAAGAAATTAATTTAGCATGCAGCAAGTAACATCTTCGCAATAGGGAGAGTGTTGTCGCCGTTGAGAAAGACACCCTCTCGGTGGGATTTCCTCGCCTCCATTTAACCCAATAAACCCAATGCGGAAGTTTCCACCACCCGACCTCGTCTCTCCACCCCACACACCTCCACCTGGTGGGATTGATCCTGACTCTTTCGCTGACAAGGAGGCTGGAATTGATGAGGCTGACTCAGGCTGTGTGTGTGTGTGTGTTTGTGGTGGGAACATGTGACCACCGGAGACATGGTGAGAGAATGTGTGCAAACATGGCCTCGATCTGAGCTGTTTGAATAAGAGTTTAACCCCTTTGTATGCAGCTTGAATACGGCCCCTGTACCAATACAAACTCAGAGTACTATTCAGTAGTAGAAGTGTGATTCTACTAGGTGACATTACTTTATTGTGTGGCTTAGCTCAGGCTGAACCTGAAGGACAAGGGAATATATTGTAATTATTGCACAGCCATCTCTGCTTGTGTCTAAACCGATAGAAACGTGCGCAACTCCGGAGAGTATAAAAATATAAACTGATGTAGTCTTCATTGAAACACCTCGTTTCTCACATGCATCACTGTTCTGCTGCACCCCTCCCACCCGAGCTCCACCTCTCCTTGGCTGGAAATGGGTGTCATTTCATCGGGTGTTTAACAGTTGTTTAGATCATCGGGGCTGAGTCACATGCACACAAATCCATGACACAATGATGCGTGTGAACGGCCGTCTACCAATTAGGTCAAACCGATTAATGGGTTGACCTCCGGTCCAATAAAGTGGCAAAAAGATGTGGATTCATTGGGAAGTTACCCTTGTAACTTTGAAATTACTGTTGGCAAAGTCCCCCCCCCCACCCCCCCGAGAGAAGTCAGTGTGCCGAGGACAGAGGAGCTCATTTCATGAGATGTGGGGTTTTCTGCTGTTTGTGGCAAGGGGGCTTGAACGATAAGGCAGCCGTGGCAGTGGGATAGACAAGAGCTGGAGGCCTTTAGAGGAGAATCCAGCATCATTTATTGTTACAGTGTTGTATCAAAGCTTTCAAGTTTTTTTTCTTCTTTTTAGGACGATAGCAAAATGGGCCAAAAACCACCCTCCCAGAGTGACTTTTTACAACGGTCTATTCATGATTTCTAAGCTCACCCGTATGGCAATTATTAAAAGCTTAGGTCCGTATATGTGCTGAAACCCGAGTGTAAATATTGCGGAGGAGTTTGAGTGAGTTATGAAGATCATTCCACATGATCATTTCCAAGTGGTTTGCTCAGTCGCATCTGTTATTGATGAAACTATTTTTTTGATGTTTTCTTTAATTCCCTGGCGTACATCCTTTGCCTGCAGATTCAAAAAAAATGTTTATTAAAAAGTCAAAAACCAAGAGTGGATTGGCTCCAAGGTTGGTGGTTTGATCCCCAGTGTCCTCCAGTGTGGAGCCAGACAACGAGCCCACATTCTCTCTCACTTTGTGTGCGTGGGACAGAAAAATCAGCTTCCTTTGCTTTGGCAAAAACATCTGCCAGGTGAATGCAATGTCATAACATGAACATTTCACTATAATATATATATAAAGTCCCGACTTACACAGAGTGTGAACAGGGACCTAGGTAACAAAATTATACATTTACAGGATATGCAGTTTTTTTTCAAATCAGGTAATGGAAACACCATTTCTAAAGTCGCTGTGTCATTACTGTACGGCCGTTACCCCGGATTTTAAAAACAGGGATGGCCATGACGCGTCGTCCCTTTCAAATGTCGGCCGCCGCTGTGTAACATGTGGAAATATAAGGCTTCTGATCCTGATTTGCATTCAAAAATAAGTTTTGTAACACGACATATGAACACTGAACAAACTCCAAAATGCAACGAGTCAAAACTGGCTGGAGATTACAAAATAATAAAACAGTTTAAAAAAATCCATACTTGAAAGGACTTTCCCCAATTATTTCTACCATGGTACATAATATACCAATGGAAATGCCAACTGCTCGGTAATTGATTCATTCGGTTTTGCGCTTTCATCTAGCACGGCCCAAAGTGTCCGGGTGGAACGCACTCTTGAGAACCGTGGGTTCTGCGCTGTGTCGGCCAATCTCGACTGCACAAATTCTGCGTGAGCCGAACCTGGAACCCCCTGCGCTGCGACGGCTCGACCCCAGAGCCGCCGTTTTCGCGGTGTGCAGCAAATCCAAAGGACACAAATCCCCTCGGATCAGATGAATGGCGGAGCATTAAAAGCCGCCAGCACCCGGGGGAAGATTTAACCCGCTGAAGTTAATCCGGTGTCTTCAGTTCCCTTAATTGGGTTGCACACAGATGTGTGAATCATACCACTAATATTCACGAGAGCCGCGGGACACGCTGCAGTGAGTATGAAAGGAAAAACATGCACAACTCAAGGACAGACGAGTGAAACAAAGCTCCGGCTAACGTAGCAGCTGGTGATCGGGTAAGTTCTCACCGAGCTAAGCGAGTCGGTGAGGTGGACGACACGCGGAGCACCCGAGGGCGTTTTACGCACCGCTACGCATTGTGACTATTGATGATGTGAAGAATGATAGCCTGCAATCACACACACACATACGATGCACCTGGAAAACGCCGGAGAAATGGTTTTCATTTCCAATTGGCCTTGGCAGTGTTCGGCGGCTCATCCATATTAATGACACACATGATGGCAGAGGGTAATGGACCGAATCCACCGCGAGGCACTAAGTGGTTAGATGGTTGGCTTTGTGTGTGTGTGTGTGTGTGCATGAATGGAAGGTAGATGGTTGTGTGTTCTTTAGTGTGTTCACTGGATCGTCACAGCACCTTTAGAAAAGGTCAGATCAGCAGACGACTGTCAAATAATCAGAATACATCATCAAGATGAACCAGAGAACTAAAACTTTGCTCAAGACCTTGCTGTACTTTGGTGAAGTGCAAAGGATTGTTGTCAGTCACATGATGCTTACATGCTGTGGCAATATTGCGGATTCTGGTAGCACCAACGACGTGTCAATCACAGTAAGCCCCCTCCCCCCAAGGGAAACTTCGGTTTGGTCTAATTCAGATGAGGGTTAGGGTTCTGTCATTGGCATTGAAGAGACTTAAACTGAGACCATAAACGCATGAGCAGGAGGATACTTGCAGTGTGTAATAAGTCTCATTTGTATCGTCTTTTGTATTTCCTCTGCCAAATGGATCTATGAACGTATGGACTGGGCCGAAATCGGTTGCCAGCAATTACGGCGCGGATTTACGAGGCTTGCTCTTCAGTTCCTCCAAGCCTCCGGCTATGCCAGAGCAAACAAACCAAGAGCATGGGCTGTGCGAGCCGAGAGGTAGTGCTGGCAGGCGCAGACGAGTAATGTGACAACCAGGCAACCTCATTATGGGCTCACCTCCCTGACAGATTCGACTTGGAACGGCCAGCGTGAGACCAGATATCTGTCAAAACAATGTCCTCGAGGCAGTAGTAAGGTTCGGTCTTTAGTAAGTTGGAGCTTTGCTTTAATATTGCTGCTCATGAGCTCAACTTTAAACTCTTGATCGTTGTGGACAATTGTCATTATTTAGCGTTTAATAAGTTTCCAGTTATATATTTAGGATGAAAACACCTTTACAGGCTGTACAGGTGTGTAGGACGTCTCCTTTTCCTCACTGATTTTGAACCGTTGAGCCTCAAGATCCAGAATAAATATCCCGCGTCTCGGTGAAAATTCCAGTGAGAGCGAATGAGCTAAATCTTTTGAGGTTATCTATCCCTCTGCAGCTCTTAGGCTCAATATGCACTTTCTGAGCATATTTCATGCAAAGAGGATGAATGAAGAACGCAATATAATACGATAGCTTTGCGATTACATTTGATGGGCAGGCGTGCCTCAGAGCACTGACTGGGTCCATTAGGGTAAAGAGAGAGAGAGTCAGTAGAAGGAGAAAAATAAATCAACAACATTCCATTGCAGTGTTTGGCATTGTGGAAGCTGTGGGAGAGTTGCTGCAGTCTGTCCTGGGAAAGAGCCCCTGCAGGCCTCTGGGGAGACCAACCCTCTGGCCCCCAGACAAACACCAGCAAAGTGGTGGACGAGACACAGCCAGATGTGTGGGAGGACATTGAATACACACACACACACAACAGCTTGCAGATCCAAGGACGTGAACACGTACACACACACAAATAAAAAGTTGAAATCCCAAAATAAATATTATGCTTGATACATTCTCAAAGTGAAATGAGTTGTGTAATAATAGTGATGTGGTTGGGTGTCCTAACACCTCGGCTAAGAACATTTAACAAGGTGTTAGACGTAGCATCTTTTTATACAAGTACTACGCGCGCTGCCCTGATGACGTACTGCACTTAAACCGCGCTCCAAAAGGTAATACAATGCGTACTGGGGAGTAGCTCCACCTCGTTGAACTGGAGTTGATGCATATTTTAAAAGGGTCATTTCCTGTCATCTCCAAACTTAATGTTAAACTACTTGATATATATATATATATATTGGCAGTCACCAATGTCATTAAACAAGGCTGCTTTTGTGGAGCGACCCGCTCGCTTGCACAAATGTAGGCGTGCATAACTTCCACCTGATCACAAAGAAACAAGAACAAAATGTTCCTTGTGCTGCACAGAAATCACAGAGCCTGCCGAGTCCTTGTCACTGCAGCAGCTAGAGACGTGACACATGATATCCTCACAGGTTCGGGACTTGGCTCTGAGCTCTCAAAAACAAATCTATTTGCGTTCGGGGAAAAAAGCGTCTCGACAGCCCAAAGTCATGTGCTTAATGTGGTTGAACGCCCCCCCCCCCCCCCCCCCCCAGCCTCCCTTAATAACTTTGTAACGCACCACAAAGAAAAAGAGTCACGGGGAAGATGGTACAAACGGACCTGGGGTCTGCCCAGGGAGAAACCCAGAGGCCTTTTTTTCGGCTGCCCTGGTCAAACATGAGCCACGCTTCTCACAGAGGGTTTTAAAGGACGCTCAAAACCTCAAGTCACTGCACCCGGCTGTAGCAGGTCTGTACGAGCCGTGGGGGGGGGAGGCGCGCGTCATCGTGGAGGTTAGTTTTCCCTCTCTGACGGGTTTCTGTCTGCCACCCTCTCCGTCGCTCACCCTCTCGCCTCGAGCGACGCCGCGCTCGGGTGTGAAAAGTGACGCGGTGATTAGTTGGGGGAAAAGGAGGCGGCTGTGGAGAGCTCACAGGAAGTCTTTTCTTCCACTGCCAGTGAGAGTCAAACATCAACAAAGATTCAGGCTTCGGGCCTTTGAAGGTTTGATTACTGGTCAGAATCACAGGGGGCTCTAGGACAAGTGTCCTTGTTTTTATTTTTAAAGTAAAAAGAGTTTCCCTTTCTAGAGTGCATGCATGATTAACAGAATATATGGGATGCTACAAAAGAGAAACAGCCAACACTGCTGGAGAAACTCTTCCTCCTGTCTTCAAAGGACAATCGCCTGTTTCTGCAACCACTCGAGGAGAAATGTAAAGCGGGGTGTGTGTGTGTGTGTGTGTGTGTGTGTGTGTGTGGGGGGGGGCACATTTGGTAACCAATTGCTTTTCCCGTGGTGCCGTTGGACTGTGTAGGTGGGACAGGCTTATTCCACTAATGGTTTACCCGTGGCTTTGTCTGTTTCTCTGGCTGCTAACGGTGCTCTCTGGAGAACCGCTAATACTAATCCAAAAAATCTGGCTGCACTTTGGAAAAACATTCACAGCTGTCTTTTTGTGTTATATGAAATCAGGGGTTATATTCAAGAATGTGACTTTGATGCAGCAGAAAAGGCCCTGAGTTGGAATCAATTGAGTTGACAGGAGACCTTCCCAGTTGAAAAATGGTCGACTCCAGGAAGAGATTAACAGCTGTGATGTGGAGAAAAAAAAAACGGAGCGGGCTTTATCTCTCTGCAAAACATGTGGCAGACATTTTTTTTTGGGGGGGGGGGGTCAAACAAGAGTAGAGTGTAGCTTCAAGGTAGCCGGAAAAATGTCACAACAGTAATCCAAACAAAAACATCAACCAACCGCCGATCAGTCCGCCGCTGGGAACCATACTTTCTACATGCTGGTTTTGCACGGACAGATTGCCTTTTAAAAAAAGAAGAAAAAAAAACATTGACTAAGACGAGATGAGGTTCGGGCCAAGAAAACAGCTGCTGGTATCCAACATTTGGAAAAGCAGCACCACATCATCCAATTCCCCTCAACACTACAACTCCCTGCTCAAAGCGGCCAAAAAAAAAGCGGAAGACAGAGAGAAGAAGTTCACACTAAAATGTAGCCTGCTAAGAATTTCCTTCGTGTGTGTGTGTGTGTGTGTGAGAGAGAGAGTGTGTGACACCAGGCCTGATGGGCCTTATTAAAAAAAAAAAGAAAAATTTCATGTGATGTCACATTTCAGAAATATTCCACACACTTCCTGTTTATAAGGGCGTCTCGTGTTTGCTGCTTACTGCATGTACACTTAGTTGTTTACCCTTTGGGATGGAGGAGAGATGAAAAATATGTTGTTCAGCATCTATATCGCAGTGGACACGTGCAATCATCAGAGCCTCCAAGCGCTCTCAGGAATATCATTAATTCAAGGGGATCGGGCTTTGTGCCATTTATTTTTGCAAACTTGCCGAACTGGAGGAATCATCAAAGATCCTCTTTCCCTTTTAGCCTTTAGCAACCCAGTGCTATATCATGCATTGTCTCAAATAAAGTGCTCCGTGTATTTGTAAGGGTCTCAATGCAAAACAAAAAAACAACACATATTAAAGACAAAACTAAAAATAGTTGTATGGTGTCAAAATAATTCACACACACATCTGTGGAGACGACAGATGGCTGCTTTTCACCCAGCTGGCACGTACAGAGACAAAGATCATTAGCAAGATAATAAGTGCACGGCAATGTTGGCAAACGAAGCTCGTCAAAAGAATCCTCAAGAGGTATCGCTTATGGATGGACATTTATTATTAAAACAATGCTACATCATTTAAAACTGCACTCATTAATAATATATAATAATAATAATAAAATAATAATAACTAATGTCCCCAGTAGATCAAACCAAGAATGGGTGCCATTCAGGACATTAATAAAGAAATAAAAAAACGATTCCAGCTACTTCCATGATTTTTTTAATCAGATGTGGATTGTGTATGGGGTTTCCAAAATCAATAATAGGAAAACCGCAGTGTTTTCAATCGACATCACTGTCTGTCAGTCACTAAGTCAGATCACGCTCGAGCAGAGAGGCCTTCAGAATAACGAGAGACGAATCCTGAAAACACCGGACTCAATATTTAAGGGTCATAAAAAACGTGTAAACTCACGGTGCAGAGACTCAAGCGGCAGCACTGGCGGCCATGGAGCACCAACTTCCGGAAGCTACAGAGACAGAGGAAGACACAGATGGAGGTGAGGAGAGTGAGGAGAGATGTGAGGGAAAGAAGAAGAGAGTGCTCAGGTCAGTTCATCCAGGAAGTGGTCGTTAAGGGGTCAGGGTTCAACGGATGCTACACAGATTCAATACACGCTTCCTCCAACACACTTCCACACCAAATCCTCCCCTTTGCTGCTTTACGAACCGTTTGATTTGGCTTTTTGAAGACTAAACAGGTGTCTCTACGAGTGTTGCTATGCAACAGAGGAAAACTTCAGAAACGTGAAAGCACCTCCGCATCCCGCCCTCTTCATGTCAGGGACTCGATAAAAAAAAAAAGTTCCATATTAATTAATCCGAGGACGCCGCATCTCATTGGGGGATGAAAATAGACACCAAGATCCAGAGCTTTTTTTTTTTAGCTCTTTGACAGAAGAATGATCCGTAAGAACATTAACGTGGTTGTGTCGTACACAGGCGAACCAGTATTACGAATAAACGCAATCTGGGTCATAGAAATGTCATCTTTTTGTGTGATGCCGTGACGTATCTGATTAACACGACTCCTACTTTCTGTTTCTCATCATTAGCTTCAGTTCCGCATGCAGAGTCAAGGTTTCAGAAGTGAGTCAACCCCCTGCACAAAACAAACGTGCAACAATGGACTCACAGAACAACTCCATGCGATGATACCTGTCAGCCGGATGCTGTTTTCTCCGCTCTGATCATCCTTCACATGTCACATCGCAATTTTCTTCTTCACCAGCTTCAACGTTAATGAGATTCAGGATATGCCGTGTTTACCGAGAGGTAAACAGCACTAACAAAACTTTGACTTCACTCACTCGCAAGAGAGAACTATCCAATCACAAGGGTTCAAACTAATACTCTTCAAAGTGGAGTTTGTTTGGAATATAATGATTTAAATGTTTTTTTCACAGTCATACATGAACCCTCAGAGAGAGGACAGTTAGGAGACATCTTTGTAACAGAAAACGCTGTGTGTTAATTTGAAGATTAGGACTAGGATTACACACCCTGCAGGTTTGCCCATAAAAACAAATCCAGTTGACTCGAGCAGGTTTATTCTGTTTATTTCCTAGTTATTAATGTGCGTCTTTTTTTGTTGTCATGGCTGTGGTCTGTAAGTGTTCTGCAATATCAATTCAAGCTTCCAGCTGGAATTCTCAATGAGCTTTGGAGGAACTTTTGTCTAACTGTTTATTAAAGTGCCCAAAGAGGTTGAACTAGATGGAAAAATACACTGAATATCTTCCTGTGGAAAACTTCCCGCATTACTGTACACGTGCACACGGTCTGTTTGAGCCAACAACAACAACAACAACAACAACAACAACAAAAGCAGAAACACAAACAACACACGTCTAAATGAAGATCTGTGTTTTGGGCAGAATACGCTCTTAAATAATTGAACCCAAACTGTGCATAACATCTCTTGGTAATTCGGTATTATGGAATAATGACGCCATCAGTCACGCGCATGCTGAGCACATTCAACACGCTCTGGAGGCCGTTGTGTAAGGATCCTTCCAAACATTATGCTCCTTTCTCAATGGCATCACACCCGTACTGCACCACACAGCAGCTTGCCACACGGCACCAAACTTTAAGTACTAAAGTGGTATTATTCCTAACCAGTTTTAGCCGTCGGCCTCCGATGGGTTTAAGTCCGTCTTAAGATTTAATACCTGTGTTTGTCTTAAATACGGTGTGTCGGATATTGTACAAGTCTGTGGTTGAGCACAGAGACACACGGGAACCTTTTCCACAACAACAACAACAACCACAGGGCTCAGTGGAAGAACACACACAACCAACTCTTAACAACCGGGGCTTTGCGGCGAAGTCGGCGACCCACACAGACGAGGAAAGCGTCACCGCGACTCAGCTTTTACATCCGTCGCTGCTTCCTGTCACTCGGCTCTACCTCGCGCTCGTCTCCATAACAACCGCCAAACTAGGCTGCATTTTCCTATGACACTGCAAGTGGCAACTGGGAAAAAAACTCTTTGTTTAAGGGACAGATGGCACAGAACATAGAAATCCAACCCAATTAGTAGAAGACATTTGTTTGGTCGTGTTGATCATGCATTTAGTTTGAGTTTTACCTTGAGTTTAGTTCAAATGAAGTGGCCCTTTTGATATATCTGTATGTATTAAATTCCTAAATCCCAACAGCTAGATGTGCAAATTATCTTTAGACACACTGCTGCCCCCCTGCAGTGGAATAAACAGGACTGAAATCCTGTCCCACCCTCTGTGGTCCGGCATGGAAGCATTACACACCGTGCAGATGTTTGTATTGTGTCCTCCTGCTTTGAGCTGATCAGAGAGAAACGTGTTGGAGGAGGGGCGGGATTATACCATATGCAAAAAGCTAAAATAGTCACAGATAAGCCACAAATAGAGTAGAAATAAATCGACTGGACGACAATTGACTGCGGGGCCTGTACTTTTTTTCCTTCACATTTGAGCAAATGAGAAAAAGGGTTTTCTGAATCAATCACTCCCCCCATCCCCATCTCAATGTGTATTTATGTCTCTTTCACTCTGGCGCTCCATTATTATCAAATCCTTTTACGGTGGCAGGAATTCTCTGTGCGGACTGTAAAAGGATTGTGTGGGAATTGCAGAGAGGAGATCCGGGGTGCAAACAACGGCTCCCGAGAGCAGATAAACCTTCTCGTTTCCACCTCCTTCTTAAGCCCGAGAAAACTGCTTCCCTTACGAATGCAATATCCACGAGGAGCCCGGTGTCTTTTGTATAAAGAAGACTGTCCAGAGCCGCACATCCCGCTTAATTAGAGGACGCCGACCCCCGCTAACGGCTCCTGCTCTGAATCACTCGACACGATGGTAACAATGCGCCGGCTGGCTTGTGGCTCCCTCTCCTCCTGCTCCTCCTCAAGAGCCTTTCCCCTTCTTCCAATCCGTCCCTGTGGACCTCCCAGTGTCCTGCGCGATCATCCCGCCCACCTGCGTCCGAGACCGTCCGTGCGCCAGCAAGCCTCTGCCTCACTCCAAGAGGCGGCAACAGTTGTCAAGAGCCCGGAAGGAACGCGAGGAAGAGGAAGGCGAAGAGGAAACGGAAGAGGTAAAAAGGTTGGCTCACTACTCACGGGGCAGAGGCGGCGTGTCCGATCGGTGGCCACGTGACAAGCTGGCGCATGAATGAGAGACAAAAGAAGAGCTTGAGCGCTGTGTCAAGAGGCAAAAAAGGGAGGGAGGGAGGGAGGGAGGGAACTGGTATGAGAGGGGTTCATGATGAGGGAGACGTTACATTACAGAGCAAAGGAGAGAGTAGTGTGGGAGGGGGAATCTATTAAACTCTGCTTCTTACTTTAGAGACACTAACTACGCTCGGTCCTCCAGTGATGGGGACGATAGGAGCGAGAAAGAAGATGGCAGAAATGAGAGAGTGAGGTTGGGCAGAGGATGGAACTCCCAGAGAGATGTATTGGTTGTAATGACGCCTCCTGCAGCTGTCGCCATCGCGCCCCTCCCCACCCCCTACCCTCCCGTGGATGGCGTGGACGGAGCAGAGGAAACCGAGCAGAGGAGATGGTCCAGAGGCCAGATGGGCAAGTAACGTGAGCAAGGCCAGACGGAGGCACCAGGCGGGTCGATATCCAGAAGGGAGGGATTCGCCAAGTAAAGCGCGTCATCCTCCCTGGACCATATCCTTGGTTCAGCTGTGTCTACGATTTCAGACCGCTGACACAGAAATGTGAATGTCACATTTAGCTTTGTATCCCAGCAAAACTCTGATTGTGGATCTGAATAGAACTATAGGCGGAAACCAAGAAAAAGAAACTTTCTTAGACCGCTGGTTTCTGAGATGATGGATGGTGGAAGGACAGGGAGATGGAAGGACAGGGAGATGGAAGGACAGGGAGATGGAAGGACAGGGAGATAGAAGGACAGGGATGAGAAGGCCATAGAACAAAGGAAAGTCAAACCCTTTGTAGCCGGCGTGGTGGCTGATGCTGCTCCATCTCAGGGACTAAACACAGCTCCACAAAAACATCACGGATCTGAGTGAGCACGTGGAGACAATAGAGTTTGCTCAAGATGAAGTTTATACTAATTTCCATGTAATATTCATTCCGTGGCGAAGATTTTTAAAGATTCCATAGTGCCAAACGGCACAATGCTGGAGGTGGTTAACATCCAGACCTCTGTTCATTTCATCAGGGCAGGCTGAGCAGGCCGGGAACCACATGTACAAACGGCGTGTGTGACCACACTGATGTCGGATGACTTCCAGTATGCACAGCTGTGGCTAGACACAGTTACCTGTGACCAACCTGCTATTAAGGTTTAGCGCCTTTCATCTGTGAGCCGAGTGTTTGGATGTGAGGCGTCACACACACACACACACACACACACACACACACACAAACAGCTGCTCTTCCTCGCAGGCCCTCACACATTTGTTGGCACATCTCCCACTCGGTCATCCTCATCCATCTCTGCGTTTATGGAGACGTCTGAGCCGATCCCTCGCCCCCCGTTATTAAAGTTATTCCTTTTACACGCCGTGTCTGCGGAGATGAAGCTCTCGGCACCATTCTTCTTTTTACCGATGCAGATTAGCCAAGAACAAGTCAATAAATCAATTTTCTTATTGAGCTGCGAGGTCATAAAAGTCCATCTTAACAACGTTGTCAAGCGGAGACACGAGGAAGCCATCAGTTGGATATATATTAGACGCCGTTACAATCCCATCCCATCACTCAAAACTGCGTAGGGGGGGTTGGGGAGGATCTTTGGGCCAAACGGAAAATGATGATTTCTAATATTAGTAACACCTCGTTCTTTCTTCATGAGTGCAGCTAGAAACGAGTGGGTGGGGGGGAGGGGGTATGACTTAAATTCAAATATTTTTCATCCAGGGCCGTTTCAGATAGTGATTTATATTCAGTGGAAATGTCTTGGACGTTCCACGTCCTCCTCTTTCCCGATGCGACCATCGGCACGGAGCATCCTGGCGCCTCGTCTATCTGCCCTCCTTCTACGGCGCCGCGGCAAATAATTATTCAAAGGATCAAAGCGCATGAAAGGGCTTCTGCGTCAGCGAGGTTGAGCTCGGGGAGCCGGGTGACTGAAAGTGATAATGGCAGAAGCACCGAATTGTTTTCGCCCTCTATGAGCGGCGCTGGAGTTCCTGAGCTCTGCGATTTAACGCTGGTGGAATTGAGAAACTGTCAAAATTGCTACGAAGTAAATCCATTTCTGCAGGTGCTTTTGTGAAATTAACATTTGGTTGTTTTCTTCAGATTTAGGCATTAAAAGGCAGTTGATATCCCTGACTGAGAAGAATCCCGTAGCCGTGGAAAACTCGCGAGATAATCAAAGTGAAACCTGAAATGTTCTTTTTAGAGAAGCGGTCTTAAGATGCTGGTGGTCAACAGCAGCTGGAAACAGGTTTGAAAGCATCCCGACTTACACACATTTTGGTTCAGTTCGGAAAATGTGATGCACGCCGGCCCTTAAGCAAGCGGGGAGCTCTTAGGGCTCATGGTCTCGCAATCAAACTAAAAGGTCGTCGACATGAGAAACCCCGGTGTGGTGCCAACACGCGCTGCTTGTTGGCCTTATTTTAAGCTGGAAAACAAATGTGCACAAGACGACAATGATAAAACCGGTAAATCTGCAATTGTAACAGAAACATATGAAGGACTATGTATATGAATAAGTGAAAAAGGGTGCAAAAGACATAGTTAAGTTAAGGCTAAAGCTATTAGCATAACGAATGTAACTGTAATCTAACAGTTTTGCATCATTATCTGAAACCAGAGTTTTTTTTTCTTAGGAAAACGGTACAAAAAAATAAAGCTTAACGGCGACTTTCTCGGTGGTAATCAAGTAGTGAAGGTTTCTGGAGCACGGAATGCAGAGTAGATGAAGTTACTTAGTAGTTCAGCGGATGTGACAGCTGATGAGGTCAGCAGAAGGAAAATGAAAATGAAACCATGAGCAACATTCTCTCCCATTCTCGGATAAGCATTGCAAATACTGCCGCTCGCTGGACCTTAGAATCCCAGATGACAATCTCAAAAGGTTTCCCATTTCCGCCACCTCGAGGTGGTTTCCCGTTGCTCCTGGTTTTCGCCTGAATCGCAACGTCGGCTGTAAAAGGTTCTATAGGAGCATCCGGCTGAGTGGAGTTATGATGCACGGCCTCATTCCGTCTCTCGTGTGCGTCCGCCCCCCCCCCCCCCCGCTTTATTGTTTGTCACACAGAGACCGCATTAACCAGCTGATCTAAAACCATTCGGGTCTCAGTCGGAATTATCTGCTGATGAGGTGTGGAGGAGTGTGATTAGTTGTTCTTCTCCTACGCGGAGAAGCAATATAATAGCAACGTAATCATTTATATGATATTACATTGCTTACAAGGTCAAAAATATAATTCTACCCGACGCCGTGTTTTTATTTCTCACAAGCAGGGCCTTGATTCAAAATGAATTCAAACCGGGCCGTTTGGTGAACAATAAAATGAGTTAATAATTATGTCTGTGGTTTCTGTTCCATTCAGTTACTTAAAGACTAACGCCAGTCTACAGATTCATTCTGAATATATTTGATAACTTAGTTGTAAATGAGTGACACATGAGCAACTGTGTAATGAATTAATCTACACATGTGCTGCCACGCTCCAGTTGCGAGCGTACGGATCCAAACGGGTTCTGTAATCTGTTAACAATTTCTGAGGGCTGATTCAACACAGCTTCATAGTGTCAACTGGTCCAATAACCTGTCAGCACTTCCATCTGCTTCATCCCCATATTCCACACACACAAGGCTCAAAAGGAACTCCTATATATGAGAAGTTGTCATAACCTGATCGTTTTGCTGTGTTTATCATCATTGTTCTACCGTCAAAACAACAAATTGCATCACTGACATAGACAATACTATTATGGCTTCATCATAAGTATTTACTCATGACTGAATAGTTGCGATGCAGCATGAAACAACAATGGTGTGTATGATAATAAACTAATGTACAATAAGCCTCAACTTGTTAAGATTTATGTATAAAAGCAAGTCAAACCTTTAACTGCAGATAGTATATATACACACACATATATTTGCTTTGCGAGATCACCTCATTCCAAACTTCTAATCTCTGCATAACATCAGCCTTAAATTCAATATAGAACTGCAGTTATCCGAAGCTTTTCCCAGACTGTCTCCTTTTTGCACATTCCTCCACCGGCTTTTAACATTTCAACAGAAGTCTCTGGCTCTGCAATCACTGGGTCCAACTACGCTCCCTTGATCCACTTTCATGAGCAGGGCCCATTTTTAGAGAGAAATGAATACCCTGAGTAAAAAACAATGAGTTCCCCTCGACAACAATTGGGCGAGGCGGAGGGAGGGAGGGAGGGAGGGAGGGAGGGAGGAGGGCCGTGATTGTCGGAGCTGCACAGAATAATGTCCTCTTCATAGTCCGCCCGCGTCGGCTTCCAGGCTGATTGCAGCGAGTCCCCGAGGGGACCGTCTCAGACTAAATACGTGATAAGAACCTGTGAAGTGCCCTCGGAGAAGCAGAGAGACACACGAGGGCGAGGCAGAGAGCAGGCAGAGACAAAAGAGTACTGATGGGAAGAGGGAGGGGGAAAAATACAAGGAATGAAGAGGGGGGGGGTACGTCTCTGCCATGTGTTGCACAAAAGGTCGCTGGATGTGAGCTAATACAAAGGGAGGGGGGGGGGGGGGGTCATAAACGAGACAATGAAAGTCATTTACAGGCCTCGTAAGCAATGATGATTGAAGGGAAAAGAGGTTTTGTTTGTTTTTAATGAAGTGGCAAGTAAAGCATTCTGGTGCTTCGAGATGTTGAAAGGGATTAAATATACTCCTATATGCTCCGTCCTCTTCGTCCGTAGCACGAAGCGGACGTGTCTGACGCCCGTCCCTTGCCACTCCACCATGCACCTCCTCCCCCTGCCGCTCGTCCTAACTGGAGGGCGGCTGGCAGGGAATCGGCATCGCTTCACAGCGGCGCCCCGGCAACGGCACAAGAACGATGAATAAGTTCTGGTATGATGTCCTCGTTCACCCATCCACACACGGCCACGGACATACCGTAGTCACAGCTCTGTCGTGTTTGGGCTGGCGTGAAGCGGGACTCCCCCCCCCCCCCCCCCCTGCGAGCTGGCGTTTCGATCGAGAGCTGAGCTTTTGTGTGAGAAAGTTGTGGCTTTGAGAGACGTGTCGCATCTTCGAATTGTGAATTTCACCCTTTTGAAAAGGTGCGAAATGAGCTTCGTGAGACCCACATTTTTTGGAATGAAACTACATTTCGGGTGTGTTATCTGTGAGTTACAATTGGAGACAAAAGGCTCAGGAAATGACAACAATGGTGACCGAATGAAGCACACCATCGACGATGGTCGATAAAAGGAAACTGCTTTGGACACATTATTTCAGTTTCCATTAGAAGAACTTGCTGCTCAGGTGACCCTCGCATTCGTTTGAACAACAACTCTTCACCAACTTTATTTTTCACTCTGATGTTTGTTTGAGCACGTTCTACTTTTCACTCCTAAAATAGTTTCCACTTTTCCCCCCGTCAGCTGCCAAGCTGCCTAAAATCTCCTTTCATTTTGGCCATTTGGCATCTGAAGGCAGGCCTGGCTTCTGTGGGCCTCCTGGCAAACGAGTAACACAACGTTTCCACAGAAAGGGCACGGACCATCGAAGTTATCCTGCCACACTGGAAGGGAACATTAAGCATTTTAAGTTTTCATGAGACGCAAAGTAGCGGTTTACGTAACATTTTCACAGAGCCGTCCTCATTGCTGCGGAGACAAAGGATTCAACTTCCTCCCGAGGTTCTGCAGGGATGTGTGATTATGTGCTGCAGCCTCACGGACTGACAAAAGTCAGATTCACTTTCATGTAGAATATACTTTTCTACGCATATAGATGTATTCATTTTTGAGAAATATTGTATTTTGAATATGTACTTTATGCTAAAACAAAGAAGAAGAATTGGTCTTTATCTTCCGGTCATGGCCCATTTAGATCCGAATGAGCCCGATGGTACAAGGAGAGGAACAAAGATGGCCCACTTTCCCAAAGAACATTCCCGCGGTGTTCCTTCTGTCCTGATCCATCTCGCATTCTTGCTGAATGACGCGGCTCCAGACTTTACATCTTGATGACATTTCCAGTTGCAGGTCTCGAGACAAACTCCCCTCTCAGTGCCGCCCATCTACAAAAAGAGCCGGTCGGGTCATGATCGCTGGAACTAAAGGGCAGCGTGCAAATGTGATTGATGAATAGAATTTACATGAGGGGATGTTTTTTTTTTTTCTTGCAGTAGTTTAAGACTAATCAGGTACCGTATCTCAATGAATGCATAGCTCTACATTAAAGTAGCATTCACTGTAAATTGCTCCTCTTAGCTTAACAAGTGGATACATAGTAATAAAATAACAACTTAGAATCTTAGGAACATTGTGATGGAACTATATTGTGGTCCATTATTGTTGCATTAAACCATGTGGAAATAATTGTTAAGTATAATTTTAACAGCCATGAGGTCCAAATCACAGTGCGTAGGATTGCTTCAACTCCAAATAAAATGCAAGGCACGAGCAAAACCAATCAAGTTGACTTGGATAATGCTAAATTACTTATTATAGAGTCGAATTTACTTTTATTTGTCTCAACAAAAGAAGGACTCTGCTGGCAAGTTCTGTAGATACAAGCATACTTCAAATTCACTTTTGTGCATTTCCATGAGGGATATTGAACCAATTCAACAATGTGTATGAGAAGGGGATTATTCCCGGGCCCATGGTTGACTGCATAGCGTGCATACACATTCCACATTCTCACTGCAGGGCCCGTGATGGATAACACAGCGGGAGAGCAGGGTCAGGGCCAACAAGTGGACTCACAGATCGAGGGGACCAAATGGGCTTCGCACCACAGATAAAAGATCACCTTTTAGCTCAGAGGCTCAATTTTCATACTCAATGATTCATGTAGAGTGGACGCATTTCTTTAAATGACTTCCATCCATTTCCCACCAAGGAGAATGGGTGGGGGGGGGTGGGAGGGGGGTGGGGGGGGGGGGAGTAAATGAAGAGCATTAAGAGCATCACCTTTAGATTGGCTCTAATATGTTAAGTTGCATAGAAGCTGTTCATGTGAATAAGACTTAAGGATAGGTGACATCTAACCATGTCAAAGATGTTTGAAGTTCAAAATATGAAGAAAATTAGATGAGCAAGCGGGAAGTCAATATTGAAATAAGCATCAAACAAACCAAAAAAACACAAATAAAACAGGAATTTTCTTTACCATGAAAGCTTTTTCATCGTCTCCTCCTTTGGTGGGTTAAGAAAAACAGGAGTGGTGTCAAGTGCCGGCAGATGTCAGCCGTCTGGCACACACGACGGCGTCGACCATAGCCTTCGAGTTCCAGAGAGCTGGCATGTAAACACAGCTGGAAAAACACGCAACCGAGGGCGGGGCCACGGCTGAGAGGAGTCACAACAAGGCAACATACCACATGGAGCGGTAAAGTTCACGGTCAGTAGTTTCACGTGCCGTTTTCATATGTAGCAGGCAAATTAAAAACTGTGATGTGACGTGTTGTCTTCTGGGAAGAACTGTAGTTTACATCCCATCATCTTATGCTACTCTTTACCGGAAAACCTCATTCGGGTAAAACAAGATTATATACGTTTAGCAGGACGTCAATAAACCTGACGGGCCGTAACGTGATCCCAGGTTCTACCTCCGGCTAGAATGTTACTCCAATAGCAGCTAAATCCCCTCAAAAAAGAAAAGTGACATGAAGATGAATCCCTCGCAGGCAACGTTCTACCACTTCGTCTCCAATGCAGATGGACATCAATCACGTATTAGTTTCTGTCCCGAGGTAACAATAAGACCCAGACGAGCTCATCCACTTCAGAGTAAGAAATACTTTGAACGAGCCAAAACTTTTCACCCTTTGTTTTTCCATCACATGTTCCAAGAGTTTCTATCCATTTTATTGGCTTTCTTAAATTGAAAAATATGAGTTTCAAAAGGGCCCCCCGGGGAACGAGACAGAAATGATAGTTTGAATTCAACACGATTTTCTTTTCTTGGAGGCATATTGCAACACTTCTGGACAGCTGCAAAAAAAAAGAACATAAAAGGCAGAAATCCGCTTTTGCAATGTCAAAAGTTGACCATTATTAAGGCGATTTTAAAAACATGGCAATAAGCCTGTGAGCCATCTTACAAGATTCTCACAGTGGTTCTAAAGTCAAAGACTCCCTCCAATAAAGCCTTAATAAGCTCTTAAACAACACTCTAGTCTTCCAGCCTTGATCTGCATCTACGAGGTCACGCTTCAGCGGCCATGATTACCGAAGCAAACCCTCGGCGTCACTCGATTTGGGGGAAAACAGCAACGCATCTTTTAGAAACGTTCCACGCGAATGTTAAATATCGACTCCAAAAGCGTGACATCTAATTTCTCATTCTATCTTCAAAGCGGAAGCCGCGGGGGGGGGGGGGGGGGGGGCAGCGGGTCGAAACAGCTGAAACCTGGGCCTCGTCTGAAGAGGCGAAGCCGACCGGGCAGTGAAACAATGGGGTGTCAGAATAAAGGGCTCGGATCGCAGGCTGGCGAGCGATGATGCATCATTTTAAACAGCTTATCTCCATCTCGAGCGCGATGTAGCGGAGGGGGGGGGGGCAAAATCTGCCTTCCACCCAGAGTCCATGTCCAACCAACAGCACCAGAACCCCTTCCATATAGCAGGGATTAATATTCACTGACTTGAGTTCTCTCCAGATGATTAACATTACTGAGCTGGAAACATAGGGGGAACCAAGGTAACAGGATTGTGTTTGACAGAATACTAAATCACTAGATGGGGGGGAAAAAATGACTAAACCGCTCCATGCCAAGGCTGTTCCTGGATACATCATTATGAGGAATATCCCTGCATCAAGCTAACGCCGATGTGCTCCGAGATCAAATTGACCGGAGCTGCTTTTTTTCCTGCCGGGTGTTGGGGGGGGGGCTTTGATAATAGAGAAATCAACAAACGATTTATGGGTTAGGAGGCACGTGGAAAAGCGTCTTAAACGCACTGCAACACACCGGCCAAGCTAATGGTTTCACAAGAGGAAAAGTCAGTAAGAATTTCAGCTGTTAGAAACATGAGTTGATTTCAAACCAAAGTAAAAGGCAAATTCCAGTCATTTATTCATGATGGTTTATTTAGAAACCAAGAGACCAAGTAAAGCTTTGACGAACAAGACAACTGGCACTTCCTCTAAAATGTCTGGATGAAGCCAAGTCAAGCTCCGCGTATCACAAATATCAACAGTGCACACTGATAAATGGGGGGGGGGATGGTTGCGTGCGTGGGAAAGCGTCTCCATATCGCAGCAGCCTTGACTCGAGTCGAGACTGGCCGATGAGGAGGGACGACCTCTTCTCATGCAAAGGCACATTCCATCCATAACTACGGCGAAGCAGGCCTGGGATATCTATAGCAAACAGCGCGGAGGGAGCGTGGGGGTCGCGGCTTGGTGGAATTTAGGGTCGACTGCCACTCCCCCAACCCAAACCAGTTTGAATGGGGTTCCTAAATCCACCAAGGCAAAAGGTTACGGATGTCAATCTGACGTCATTTTACTACTCGACCTTCGCTCCATCAGCGAAGAGAAAGCAAAGAAATGATGATTTAAACGTGCGGCCACTCTTCTTGATGTACAGGTGCCAATAAATATATCAGCAGTCACTGCTTTTTGAAAAGATATATTACTTACATTATGTAAATTATTACTTATTAGGAAAAGCTTCTCGCCAAAAATCCTTTCTCACACAAAAGTGCAATAGATTTACAATACGTTCAATGCATACAACAAAAAATGATGCAAATATTGACGGTAAGCTGAATAATGATGGACAAATTACAAGTAATGACAGCATCAGCAGAGGCTTTACAATGCAACTCTGACTCAGCAAGAGCACATTTGATATTGATGTTTCTGATTTCACTTTGGCTCCCCGAGGTGCTCTGATGGGAACTCCAGCAGCTGCTGGTTTCCACAGTGTACTTAGTGGACCTGTGGGGACAGACTGACAGACAGCCATTGAGAAAAAGAGGAAGAGCAGGAGTGTGATGGGAATACATGTTCCCGGCAACCACTCGTTTATTGATCTCCGCTGACCTCGGCTCCACTGACACAAGGGGCTTCAAGGGCAGTGCATTAACAAATCTTTTTTTCTACTTTCACACTACATTTCCTGGAAGTTGGATACTTTCTATGGTTTAATTGATTCAGACCTTATCAATGAGGTCCTAATGGGGAAAAACTCCACATTGTTTACTGTCGAAGCAAGATAGCAAAGGGCACTTTATGCGAGTGCTGCTGAAGCAGCGGGCACATCCGGATCCATTTATCAAGGACAATCACAGCGGCGGAATCAAGCAATCAATAAGCAGAGTAACTTAAAGAGCCTCCATGAGTCAACAGTATGTAATCTTGATGGATCTATACATTCAGACTTCTAGAGTGGTCGGAAACTCCACGGGGGACTTTAATGCTCTTTAACGTCCGGTAAATCCATGTTTACTACGCGGTCTTCATTCTAAAAAAGGTACGCAACCTGCCACAACACAATTTAAATCATGTAGATGTTGCTATAGGATGAAAGTAATTTGTGGGTTAATTTTCCATGCAGAGAATACACTGGAATTTTGCGTTTTTGGATGCATCCAAAATCCCAGTGTTTCCCCTACCATTATACCACAAATTCATGAAGTCGTCCTCGCGTATTAATGCTTAGATGGAGGATTGCTCTACTAAAAAAAAAAAAAACGTCTATAAATTCGGCGTAAACATGTGCTTTTAACTGTAGTACCGCTCGGACTTCACCACTGCTGCTATCGTATTCACAGATAATTATTACCCAGGAGACCCCCCCCCCCCCCAGACCTCCCATCTACCTAATTAAGCTCCACAGAGGAAATGGAGAAGAGTGGATGCAACATCCGTGCGTCCTCTTGAACACATAGAAGCTAATGACCTCGCTATCCGCCAATCAGCAGTTGGATGATAATTGCGCCGAAAACAACCCACTCGAATCATCTCGCCCTGACGATCCTCCAAGAGACGAGATGGCGAGGGGGGGGGGGGGTCTGCTGGTGAGAGCCATGCGTGGTGGCCGGCCCGGACTCAACACTCGCAAGTCCCGTCGCGCTGGAGCCGCTTGAGACTCGACATCGAACTACAGCTGTGGGATTTTCGCTGTGGCTCCAGTCACAGAAACCAGGGCACCCTGCTTTAGCATTTAGTTTGAAGTATTTGCAGTGAATCAACGGCGTACTGTACGCTCAGCAGGCAGCTGAAACGTCAAGCAGCAACAGGAGAACGGTATGTCTGCACGACACAACAACAAATCAATCGTGCCAGGGGGGAGGAGGAGAGAAAAAAAAAAAGGAATGAGAAGCATGTTTTGTCAGTGTGAAACAGACCAGCGATGACATTAAATATGGATGGATTTACTGGCAAAACACAACGTAGCCGGCGTAGCCATCAAAGTCGATGTGGTAACTGCCAAAACAGAACAAAAAAAAAAAACAAACGCGGTCCCGAAATAGCTGCCGAGCTTTGTTGGTGACATGAAAACTACAGTTTTAAAATATCTCAGCCGTGAAGTCAGAAGGGATGAAATCATTTTCCCTGCAGGAGAGGGGTGAGCGTGTACTAAAAAGAGCTAGCCGAGAAGTCGTAAACTATGTAATGACATGCCCCCTCAAGCCCGGACTGTTCATCCAGTCCCCCCCTGGCTGCAACATGAACTGCAAATGCAACACGCAGCTGACAGTTTCCAGAGCTTCCCCACAACTTGTGCCGTGCGCTACCATTGGCTGAAGCTCCCGGGGGGGGGGGGGGGGGGGGGGGGGAATCTCTGACAGGTCCAGATGTTTATCATGCCAGCTATCTGGAATGTGTCCGTGATGCATCGGCCTGCCTCTCGGATGTCGTCTCTGAGCGGCTCAAAACGGCTCACGGGGAGTCCTCCGGCTTCGACTTGCAACCGACACAGAGCCCCAAAAAACAAGAGCGGTGTGGCGTGGAGAAGGTGTCGGGGGTACGAGCTGATTACAGATGCGATGTGGATCGACGTACACTGTGTTACAGATGTTAACAGGATGAGGTTGCTGCTCCGTAGTCGTTCCGCTTTACAGAAAAAGGAAGATGGAGGGGGGGCAAACACCAGACTAAGCAGCATAGAGCAGACCTAATTTAATACAAGGATGGTAGCGTACTTCAAAATATCATGTGAAGGAAGTCAGAGACAAATCCAGCCCGTCTGTGAGTCCCGTTTGTGTTTTAATTGTCGAGAATGCGAAGTGTTTGCCTTGTGGTGGGGATGTTGTAGGTGCTTGTGTACTCATGCTTCACTTTTATTTGTCCAAACCAACATTACTCATGTCCCGGTGGCCTTTACGAGCCCACAACACCAACAGGCCCCGACCCAGCCCAAGCTCTTAAAGGAGAAGGGGGGGTGGGGGGAACTCCCAAAGCACATACATTCCTAGACAACACTCGCGTCATTCAACTGCGCAGCCTTGCGGGAGAGGAGACTCGGCTTACCTGCCGGGCTGCGCGGCGCCCTGTTGTGTCGAGTAACGCTGGGCCTGAAAGCACCAGAAGCTGCTGACTCACGGGGCGGCTGGAGGCCACGGACAATTCTCCTGCAGACAAGGGAGGCGAGAGGGCAGACGTCAGCTTAATGTCACCACCAAGTGCTCCTGGCGGGCTCCGACTCCGTTACGTTTCAGCCTGATCCAAAATCGGGGGCCTTTGGTTAGAAATGACAAACTATTTGGTGAATTCCCAACAAAACAACTAGATGTTACCAAACACGACACAATAAAGAAAAAAGGTCTGCTTTGGGATCTCACAAATGAATCACTGATACTGCACACATATATATGAGAATATGTTGTGACGGCTGCAGAAAGCAACAGAGACGGAGGCTCGGTAGACCCCGAAGAGAAAGCTGCTCAATTATCTCAATTATAACCAAACTAAGCTGTAAAGCGCCGCTGCCTGCTGGCACCCGTTTGCTTCATGCGGAGGGAGTGCCAAGCGCACAGGACATGAAGGCTTTGGGTCGTTTCTCTGCTCCGAGGTGATCGTCGGCAAGTCAAAGGAGCCCGGAGAGGCTTCGGCGTTAACCGCGACCCAACGAACCACTTGCAGAGGCGAAACTCCGCATTAGCGGCAAGTCACGAAGCTCGTTAAAAACCATGAGTCAGCAGGAAAAAACACATAAACCACTCCCACGCCCTAAATCCACCCCTTGGAGGCATGGCATTCTGGTTTCCGCTGCAGTTTTTTGGGGGGGCAACAAAGCATGCTCTATAAGGAATTGTTTGCGTGGAAGCCAGCTAGTGGTTCTAAAATATTAGAGCCAAGGGTTTTTAGAGGCATAGAGTCGGTTTACACTGAAAGCTTTTTTTTATTTTTCCTAGACAACAGGGTCCACTTGCTAATCATGACTCGGGTTTTAAAGTAAAATCCAACACTAATATTGGCTACCAGTTGGCAGCAGGTGTAGGGAGGAGGAGGGCGCAGCATACTTGTCTGAACACATCAGGTGTGAGAGTGCATGTATGATGTTTAAATCATACCTATCTTAAATTGATGGAAGAGGTTTTGGCCATAGCGGCGTTGTTACAAGAATTAGTGAAGGGAGTTCAATCCTAAATTCCAGTAAAGGCAAGAACACTTTCAATTTGAATTACAGTACAAAGTCCAAAGTAACAAGTTGGCACAGGTATCAGACATACAAAGAGAAAGTCTAATAAATAGCTGTAGAATCGGGGCATTTGTGTGGGCTTACCTGGGCTCCAGGTTTTAGCCACAGCCCCTTCCTTCCTCGGGCTCCAATTAGCAGTGGAATACCATATTTCTATGTTGGCAGATGGCCCGAGGAGCTCCATATGTCTGTCTTTATGACTGTTAAGCAACCGTAATGGGAGCTGATACGGAGCGGAGCACACCAGCTTACTGCTACCGTGATGCCACCCGTTTTATTGCACCCACTCGCTGAGCTGCGCTTGTGCTGTAATGCCTCCGCGGGCCATTTACAGCTCGCTGCTTGGATGCCACTGCGAACAACTTTAATGCAGTTTAGGAAAGAATCCTTCCGAGACCAGAACCAACAGCTTTTAGGCAACCTGCTAGGACTTTTTGGTTGACAGTACACAATTCGAGAGGTTAGGACGTAAGCCATGGTGCACGACGTGGAGCTTTGATCTTCGACTCAGGCTAAGACTGAGAGATCCCTACGGGACGGAAGTATGCCAAGCACAACCAAACCTGAATCAAAGACTTTGCATGGTTCTAGCCCTAAAAACCATATATGTCATAGTGGTTGTTGGAGGGCTTATAAAACAGGAGCAAAATGTGGTTTAAAGAAAATGAGTTTTAAACTAAAGGAGATAACTGTCAGACAGATAGAGTTGGAGATAAATCACTTACCTCTATCAACTTTTTTTATTTTGTAGCATTTTATGCAAATAAGTATCTTTTCAGGCTACAAATGACACTGATGGATGGGAGCAGCGCTCCAAACCGTCAACATCTGGGTGTCTGTGTGAAACGCACAGATGTTTCCCTTCTTTAGCCGGGTGCCTGGATTGGCTGTGTGTGCAGACTAAGTGGACTGGGAGGCCGACTGTTTCCAGCGGACCATGGAGCATGTCTCCAGACCAAGACGCTACTCCCAAAGCAGCAACAGGCCAAAGTTCACCGTGACCTTTACGGGAAAGTCAGACATTTCAGATTAAAGTGGGGGAAAAACGTGATCTGACGTTCTTTTACAGTGACTACATGCAAAAATGTAGGTGTGTGAATCTAAAACTGGACTAACATAGAACAATTTAAAAAAGACGAGTGGAATGAAGAACATCCCGTAGTACATTAGCCGTGATGTAGGTACTGTTCCTACTGACAGCAGTGGGCTTGCATCACATTTTGATGCGGTCAGACTAGGTTTGAAGAGGATTCAGGAGGAGAACTGCATGTCGAGTTACTCAACGAGCGCCTCCTCGAGCACAGTCTTTCCCAGGGTGGTTTCTCTTTCCATTTCTTCTTTCAATCAGCTCGCCGACGTCTCTCCTCCCCTCTGCCCACGCGGTGCTGTTCACCTCCCCGGGGCAGGCAGCTGGCTCTACATCAGACACGTCGGAGGACAAAAGGGATAACTCCACATTGTCGTGGTGGGGGTCACGAATTACAGATGGGGTCCCCAGTTTGTACGAACAGAAAACCCTGACGGTTTTGGACAGATAAACACCCGTAAAAAAAAAACATGTCTCCACTTTGAGCAAGCCAGATGAAACAAGGAGCGATGTAAACTGCAGAGGGTGGGGACCTTAAAAGCAGCACTCAGGGTCAAGCGCCTCCGTCCCCGGGGGAAGCCGATGGACTCATGCAGGGGCACAGTGATGCAGCCTGACTGCTGCCCTCAGGAGTGATGCAGTCAGCATTTTCAGTGTGTATGGATTAAACAAACTTTATACTACATTGATATAGCAGCTTGATAAACGGTACGAGCGCAATTTCCATCCCCCACAAAGCTCTGATTGACATGTTGGTAGACGATCCCACACAGGCACGTGTCGATTGCTGACACGTGAGTGTATATGAAGACACACTACACGAGGATGGCCTGGGGCTGGTTGCGGAGCTGCTTCTTTGGGATGAATGAAAGAACGGGATGAGGTGTCAGCCTCGGAAAATCAGCGAAACAAACATTGTTGAGTGAAACTCAGCGGTCCCTTTGAAATGTGCACTGAACAGGATTCCCCACTAGAGTATGCATCCCTTACGTTTGGGCAACTTGGTCCCAACAACCACCTGCCACTTTGTTTTTTGCCTGAAGGACGGTAGAGGAGCATTGAAAAAATAAAATATAAATAGCATTCATTCTGGCTTATACAGTAAAAGTAAATCAACATTTCTCACTTAACTCGCTGTCATTTAATAGTAGGGAACTGATGAGTGTGTGTGCAAAAAATATAGCTTTTAATTAAAAAAGGTGCTGGTGGATGTAGGGCGATATTTTATCACACGGACACACAGTATTTTTTAAAGTGCGTGTGTGTCAGAGTGAGCACGCATAGTTAAAGATTTGGACAGGCCTATACTGACTCATGTTCATTTACTTGTCTAACAAATACATCAAAGTGATTCAATATAAAACAATGCCCTTGGAAAGTGAGGGAAATAGTTCAATAATTATTGAACAGATATATTTAAGTTATATTTTAACACACGACATGTACGGAACCCCGCGTTGTTGCCGTGGTCTTGTTTGATGGCCTCCTGCTCATTGGCCCAGTTTGTGCAATGGCCTCTGTGCCTGTCAGTCAACGATCCTTCTGGATCGCGGCGCCTCCACCTCCTCCGCCTGAGTGGCCCATACCTATCGGCTCACTGCCAATATCTGGGCAGAACAGCCAACCCGCTAGCGCAAATCACAAAACACATTTGCACGCCGCAGTTTCACAGGCCAGCAGTAATCCTGAACGCCAAATTCACAAACAACTAAATGTCTAAAAGCGGACGGGGGGGGGGGGGGGGGGGGGGGTCTCCTCCTCCCCTCCTTCACACCATTCTCAGACGGACGCGTCACGCTCTCATTCCGGACCTACGACTGCCTGAAGAACCTGGCCGCCTGCGAGCTCGATATAGCCATGGCCCCCGCGTGCAGGCAGGGGGTCTCGAGCAATGGGAGGGTTTCATTTTCATGCCATTTTGCTCGTGCCGTGATACGGATCACGTCACACTACTGACTACAAAACGCTTACACAAGCCGGGGAGCGATGCCGTTACTGATATTTGGCATGCACCAATATCTCAGCACGTATGGATTGTGGTTGTGCGTCTGTGTGTCAGCGAGAGCAGCTAAACGGGTCATTTGAGACGTGCGCTCAGTCTGGGTGACTAGCGAATGGGGTGAGTCTGCAAATCTAATTTGAGCAGCACCAACGGGATTATTTGGGGAAAATACTGTTCAGGTCAGGCAGCAGATGTTTGTTTACGAGTGATGTTGTGGGGAATGCTGGGATACATCCTCCCTGACGGATGCATCCCAGCATTGTCTTTACCAACTTGGAATGCTAAGTGACGCGGTGAGGTCTGTTTTGGTGGGTTTTCATTTATTTGCACAATTCAAACATAATAAGAAACACATGAATCTCACTGTGCACTAAGAGGCAAAAAGATGTCTCTCACTATCTGTATTAATTCAATACAAGAATTTGGTCTCCTAATGGAATTTACCTCAGTTGCTGGGTTAATAGATACACATAAAACAATGTTGTGGTTATTCATTGATAAAAAATAACATAACAAACTGCAACCTACTTTCATGAAGGATTGATTTGTCTTTTGTATTAGAATGGAGTAAATGCACGTCATTTTAAGTGTCAGATTCAACGTTTTGAGGAATATTTAACATTTTGAGTATGTTGCTTTAGGACTTAAAGGGTTAAAGTTATTTTAATATATTTGTGTCTAATGGAGAAAAAAAAGCAAGGGGTCATGCTGCAGATATCAACATTGCATTTAAAAACGTTCCAAAAAGTAAGTCACGATGACCTAGTTTAGGATTCAGAACTGTGACGGAATTGTTCTACATTTGCAGAGTCAGGGAGAGCCATTAATAACTGAATCTGCAGAGACGCGCCACACCCACCGCCCCATCCATCTCATCTGTAATTCATGAGACTTCTATATTCCACTGAGCTTTGTCAATACGAAGATTAAGAAACACACACACACAGTGGAATATTTACACCATAAACCATTAAGGAATACTTCCATAAAACTGAAAATAAAATCTGCAAAATTCTGAAAGTCTGACTTATGCGGGAAAAGCTGCGTCCGTCCCTGATATCCAACAAACTGCCTCCCCAGCCTCCAAATACGGACATGAACAAGCTTCAGGTTAATGTACGAGGTGATATTGAGGCATGGAAGTAGCCCCCATCCAGCCCTGTTATCCCCGACAGCGAGCTCAGGTTCGCCGCGGTAAAAAAAGTCCAACGGCAGCGAGGTGTGTGTGTGTGTAAGCGACTTCAGCAGAACACGCGGTGTGTTATTTTAAGATGAGTCAACGGGAGTTAGTGAGGTCGAAACGTGGCCAAAAGCAAGTGCCCCTCTGTGCTCTCAACACATTTGACTAAGCCAGAATTGTGTCGGCCTCACCGAAGCCACAACCAATCAGCAAGGTTTTGTCCACACTCAAATACCTGTGTGGGTAGATCACCACGGATACTTCACGCTTTATCCTCCTGCATGTGGAGTTGAAAGAAACATCTGGGCAGTTAAAAGCTTCACTTTTCTTTCTTTCCATGTTGTCATAAATCTCTCATCTAAAATCAAGATAAAACCCAACGGAACCACAGACATTTGAGGAATATATTCAGAATTGAACCCGAGATTAAGGGAGAAAAGCGTTTCTTGTATGGATGGACTTCATGGAGAGTTTAATGTTTGGGCTGATCTTAGATAAGCCCGGTCCCACGCCCCTCCTGGATGTCACTTTTTTCAATACACCTACAGTGCATTTTGCTCGCGATTCATCATTATTTGCTTAACCCCACATCCATCCACGCCCATATTTAAAATTACTAGAAATGTAGAACTGTGGAACGGAGCCTCAGGGCTTCATTTGCTTATAAATGAAATTTGAAACCGGAATATTCCAAAGATTTTGATCTCCCACTGCATTTTTTGGTCTTCATTGGCCTGAGGCTGTATGTTCAGTTCGTTCTCAGACTGAAGGATGCAAAACTCCTGTGCAGTTATTCCTGCACCGATTAATCTGTTGAGTGTTTCAAAGTTTCTTCAAAGACCTAAATTAAATGGCTGAAAAATTAGGCCACATGGTAATTATAGCACAAAAACAATCCTTATTGTTGGTTTGGGACTTTTGGGTATCCAAAACTATGTGAAACCCGAAACCCTGATTGAGAACTAACAACCACAGCATCCTTCATCATTTCTCCTGCTCCGTTAGTGAGAGGGAGGCTGGGAATTAACTGAACACACCATGCTTGGAGAGCAGCGCAGCTGGAGCCGACCCTTTGAGGGATCTCCTAACGCAGCGCTTGGTTTTCGGGTCAGAGAGTCTGCTACAGATCAGAGAGCAGCCTTTAGAGAGCGCAAGTAGCCGTGCACTGATTTGTCAAGGCTGTTATCTTTAATACCGCTATGTGAAGAGTTTGAATAAAATGAGTGATGCCACTTTGCCCGTGGCCAAGACTCCCAATTTCCCTGGGAGTCTTATCCAAACCGAAGCAAAGTGGTGTAAGAACCCCGTCTGAAAGGCGAAACCCTGCAGAGTCTTCAAGACAAAAGTGCACCTTCAGGTCATTCAACCAATCCCCCCCCCCCCCCCCCCCCCCCCAAAAAAAACGGTTTCATCCATTAGGCCATCCAATGACGGCCTAAAGAGACCCCTGTCTGTCAGCTAAACAGACGTTAAACGAGACACCGCAGTGCCTTTTACAAGCAGGGAGACAGGTGAGAGGTCTGGAAGACGTCAAACAATTAAAAGACCTTCCATCACCACTGGCTCTGGTGCAGCGTTTTTTTTTTTTTACGGACCCCACAGAATGAGGACGAGGGACGACGCGAGGCGCACTAAGCAGGTTCAAAAGGAGAATGTCTGACACCGTTAAATCACTGACTCCAACAGCTCTAGCCCATTAAGTCAGTTTAGGATATGCTGAATAGCTGATCCCTTATCTGCCCTGCCAGGAGAAGAGACACTTGTAAATAACACACTTTGTTGAAAGGACAGCGATTGACACAGCGTGCAGCATTTAGCCAGCATCAAGTCATTAAGGTCATCCCTTGGGGCTAATTGTCCTCATTTGTATGCATAGCGAAACTGCTGTTAACGCACTACAACTTCTTAATGACAAAATGAATTTGTTTAAATAAACTTGCTACATACTGTATAACTACACACAGTTTTGCCTTGTGATTAATTCCATAGTTCAATATGTAGCATCACAAAACGCAGGTAATAGCTCCATTTTCAAGGTGAACACCCTTGCTAACGGCTCCTCAGCAAAGCCCCGTCCTTGAGTTTCACAGATTCCATGAGTCACATTCTGACAGCAGGCAACCGTAAACCCATCCGCCAAGCTAGCGCACAAATAGTCACACAAACATACGCACAGTGCAATCAAGGTTGTTAGTGAGTCATTAACAATCGTCTCACTGCCTTGATGTGAAATGACGTCACTGGGATCGTCTCCTTCCTCAAGCACCATCTCGCGACAAGCAACCATTCAAAGAGAAGGACTCATCGACCTGAAGACACTCGGCTGACCAGGCATCACTGATTGAATGAAACCAGCGTGAAAACAAGCGTATTGGTCGCTTCATCTTCTGCACATTAATTCAATAACATAGCGCAAAGTTATTTTAAAATGAGCACTTTGGTTATCAAAACAAATCCTCCGTCTGTAACGATGCCGCCTCAATGTGGAACCGAATGTTCTTTGGGGTTCCGGAGGATTACTGTGATTTGTTCCGACATCTTGCCACCTGGATGGCTTTCGGTACGGGGCTATGTTTATTGCCCCGATAGCAGCGCAAAGTACTCTGTGTGAGCCGGGACCTGCAGCTGCCAACACGAGTTACATCAAGACTAGAGATCCAAAACCAAGCACTCCAACAACTGGGCTCCAGCTCGGCCCGCTTTGCAGACAGGAAGTCCCTGGGAACGGCTGCCAGCCCAAACTGCAATTCATCTCCACCCACTGACCTTCTAAAGACTTGGGAGTGTTTTTGGTTTGGTTTTATAAGAGGATACGTGATAAAAGGGGAAACTTGGTGTTTATCACAAAGACCTTCATGAATATTTCCAATCCCACTTTATATTTTTTTATAATTCCCATTTAGCAAGGGCAACATTTTCAGTCAACTAGTGCTGGAGCAAAACTTGTTTGCATTGATCATTTATTCACACATACAGGGATAACTGAGATGATATCACTAATATATATATATATATATATTATATATATATATAGTTTGCTGCTGGAGGACTAACATTCACAAGAAGAATATCAGAAACTATGTAATAATCCATAGGTCTCGATATAATATATTGTTGGCCGACTCTTAACTGGGAGGTCACTTCTTCTGAATAGCATCTGGCCTCTTTTTGAGTGGGAGTGTGTGTGTGTGTGTGAGAGTTCGCTCCTTGACCTCTGGGTCCCACCTGTTACCTAGCTCAAGCCCTGGCTCAGGGCAAGGGGGAGAGGTTGAGGGTGTCACATGGCACCTCCTTCGCAGATGTGTTTCAGAGCCCACATTAAATTAATTTATTTATTTGATAGCGTGAAGACGGCCCATTGAAATCAGTTGACCCGCCAAAACCCTAACCCGTGTCAATTTAAATGTTTTATATACATAGTTTGTGTCCCTTGAAGAGGGTATGTTTAAAATCATTCTGAAGACAGGAAAGTCTTGTATGCAAATCAGTGTAGAAAGACTGAATAATTCTGCGTCTTTGAAGTGGACCAAAGTGCGCATTCATACATAATTCAACAGTTCCCTCTCGAAATACTATCATGCCTCAGGAAAACAAACACAAAACAATGCTACTTCCAAATCAGCACATCATACTTTTCTTTATACTTGATGTATAAAGATAGCACACTCTCTCCTTAAAATGCCTCATTTCAAATTAAAATGAGAAGTAAATGTGTTCAAATGGCGGATCTGCAATGTAAAATTAATGTTTTAAGATGAAGCACAAACTCATTAAGCTAATTAGTCCATTGAAACAATGGTCTTGTTTTACGGAGACAAACACAGAGTGGGTTTCTGCTTTATCGTTCAAAACTCAAAGATTGTAATTTAGTTTTATCGCCAATTGCCGTCCGCTTCCCGTGAGTGCGGATGTCTATTTGATAAACAAACAGCGATAAGCCTTCGCTTCAGGTGAAGCCGTTGATCACTCTGGCAAACAAATTACTTTCATTCGCACTCACGATGTGAAGGAACTGATTTTTTTTGCACGTCTCGTTGCACAGCCGATTCATGGCGAGCCTCGGGCCGGTGAGTCACCTACGACATTCCTGCTCGGCACAAAAAGGGCTTATGGTCACGGTAAAAAAGTCCAACACTGTCCTATTAGCAGTGATCAATACGAGAGGTGAACGTCTGCGATGGGCAAATACGAAAAAGGTGAAAGGTTAATGGAATACTTAACTGTTAAGCCACGAGATGCCAAATGTCAAGAAATGTTCTGATCCAAGACAACAGAGAAATAACGATCCCCACAAAGGACCATCTTCCTGCTGCTGCCCACAAAAGAATCTCAAGTATGTTTACAATCCAGTAAATATTTATCCCACGTGGACGGGGGCCATCCGCAGGACACCCGTATCAGAACGGGGAATCTGAAATCTCTGCAAATGCGCTTTTAAAACAAGCCGAAGAAGTAACAATGCGGGACGGCCCGTCTTTGTTGACACTGTCGACTCAAGGAGAGGTAATCAAAACAAGAGCGAGTAAAAACAAGACCGGAGGGCCGCAGCCTCTCGCCGAGGCACAAAGAAGATCCTCCGTGTCCGTCGGAGGGCTTTCAGAGCCGGAACGCATTTTCGACCTTCACCGGCCTGAACTTGTGACACCGAAACTGGGAGAAAAACAGTCTTTACACAAACGCCGTTTGTTGTCCTGCAGAAGAATGAAAGACACTGTGGATTTCAGCAGGAATGCGAGCAGGATTTGACTGGGGATGGATTTTTGGTGTGATGCTGTTGTTTATTTGCCCCGAAAAGCTTCTAATAGCTCTACAAGTCTTAGAGTCTGGACGTGAGGAGAGTGATTTGGTCAGCTAGAACATATGATGATTTGATCGATTAGGCTCATCAACTGACTCAAAAATGAATCTTTCTGTTGAAACCTTTTTCGAGCAAAAAAACGACCTTTTTAATGTCGTTCTCACATGCATGCCTAATAACCTGAGCCAGAATTACTTTTATTTTTTTAAATAACGCAATGTCTCATCATTATTCTGACTAAATATTAGGATTTACTCATTTTGGCAACTGCCTGTTGGATCAGAGTCAGAGACGGTAGAGAACACACCTGAGATCATGATACAGGTCATAATACTGCCTTTCAAAAAATAAAAAAATAAAAAGTCACATCTCCTTAAAAACACTTATTGCCTTTTGGCTCACCTGCATTCAATATTTTGTCGTCACTTGTCAGAGCTCGCGTGCATGATCACGATTTTAGTTGTGCAATGCGTTATAGAAAATTAAAAACAGATTACTGGTGCTGGCCTTTTGTGTGTGTGTGTGAGAGAGAGAGAGAGTTGTTTAATGCTTTAGGCGGTAATTACACGCTCTCTTTTGATTTCCACGGCCAGAGAGTAACTAAGGAATGTTCCAAACATGGAAATGAGCTCTGAAGTCTTACATAAAGGGCTCTTCTTCAGTGAAATTTGGGTTACATTAGTTTTTTTTTGTTTTTTTCCCCCAGTGTCAGCATGGCGTGAGGAAGGACAGGTTGGTCTTAAGGATAAGGATACCCTACACCTGTTACGAGCTCCAGTAAGGGGACTCTTGAAGGATTAAGTTGCCCCCCCCCCCCTCCCCATCCCCTCCCTTTACATGTGCTATCATTACATCACAGACTGTCGGAGAGGAATTCTCCTTTGTTAAATAGGCGTGTTGCTGCTCTTGCACACGTCCATAGGCAGATATTGTGGCTGAGGGTGGGGGGGTTGGGGGGCACAGCGGGTTCTGCAGGTCACCGGCTCGTTCCCCTGCATTGGTCGCGAGCACGTTGACACGCTGCCATTCTCCTTTTCCCCCCCAAACAGAAAAGTCTCCTCGTTTTTTTTGTTTTTTTTCGAAACCAGGTGTAGATTAAACTAACTTTAGAGACAAAACCCATCAACTGACCCCCCCCCCCCCCGCCGCGCCCCCCTCTCCCAAAAAATGTATCCCGTCACCCAGGTTGTGACAGCCGCGGCTAGTTTACGTCGCATCGACCCGAGCCCCCCCGCGCGCCGCGCTGCGTGTAGTTGACGATAAGTAACACGCATTAGCATTAATTAACACGTTACGGGTACGTTACAGCGCTGACGTTACCTCGGAGCCATTAGCTAAACCCCCACCACCCCCACCACCACCACCACCACCCCCCCGCCGAACTCACGTTAACTTGGCAGCCCCAAAAGGAGACTTGCGGCTGAGGTACTTTACATTTTGTTGGAGACAACAACAACAAAAAAGAGCCCGTAGCTTAACTTTTCTTTACCTTTTCCGTCGCCGACAAACCTCCGCGCGGATTCTGGCGCTTCTCGGCAGCAGTTAAAATCCCGGGTTTTGACAACGTCGTCCTCCGCAGGAACAAGGGAAGAAAATCCGTGTGTGTGTGTGTGTGTGTGTGTCCGTTGCTGAGCTCCTCGCGCTCGCTCTCTCTGCGTGGCTCTCCGCTAACAGCCGCTGCAGTTTTTTCCACCACCCCGGAGCGGGAGCGAGCGGCACTGGGCAGGCCGGGAGAACCACGTGAACGCGCACTCCTCCTCCTCTGTGGGAACCCAATTCCAATCGAAGCGTTTCTTGGGCTTTTGAAATGATAACACGACTGACGTTACATTTTGAAGCTGCTCACAACATTGTTACTACGCTTTTTGGATTATAATGTATTATACTTACCATCTCCTCGCCTATGTTGATTTGCCTTCGAGCAAATTAAGCTGCATCAACAATCTTTTAAAAAAAATGTGAAGTACCATATCTTTAAAAGATAAAACAAAGTGCCCGTTTGAAGTGCTTGTGCTTTACTCAGGTATTTCCAACTAGTGCTACTTTGTATCAGAAATCAGAGGGAAACTTTTTATTTCACTGCATTTATTTGGCATCCAGCTGTTTTTCAGATGTTAATTTCCACACGCAAAAAACATGTATTTATGAAGTATGAAGCACGAGTACAGTAGCAGAGTGGTAAAGTTAGCTAACCTTGTCCAAACATAGTCAGTAATAAGTCTGTAAATCATGTAAATAACAATCATAAATAACAAGTATGACTGTGGATGATACTGGGATGAAAATGGGACTTTGTTGAGGAATATTTTTACATTGTGGTTCTGATACTTTTTAAATGTATTTTAATACTCCTGCAATTGCCCTTTATGAGTGCAACTACATCGTAACCCACCTCTTATTTTTGGGATTGACAAAATACTTTATGCACCTGTGACATGTGTTCATCAGTCATTCTTTTTTGTTGATACCTTTAAAGGAAAAAACACTTGTTAAATTCCACTCCACCAAGCAAAAGTGATTTCTACTGCTCACCGTGTTTGTGTGGAAAAAAGACAGATGACATCCGGACGAAGAAAACAGATGTGTGATCCGCACAGCTGCAGCGAGAGCAGTGAGAGCGGTCAGTGTCTCTTATGCTGACACGTCACTTGCAGTAAAGGATAATGACCCTCAGGGTGCCGGGGAGGGTAATCCCCCCCCCCCTCCCTCCCCCCATTGGTTGCTGCCTTAGGGTGCTGGAAGTAGTCTAATCTTAAAACTTTGCATTTAAAATAATTCTAAAAATGGGGTAGCTGGCATCCCTTTCCTCCTCTGCGGAGTCCATTCTGAGAACAAACTCTAGCAAACCCATGCAGGCGACATGCCTTTCGGGAGGAGGAGGTCGTGTCCCGGGCCAGAAGTTGACATGGGCGAATGACTCAAGTTTTTCTTACACATTCCAAGCATTGTTTGCTCCTCCTCCTTTGCCCCAGTACGGGACACAGAGGCGAGGGGTTTTCCCCAGAGCTGGGAGGGACGGAGCGGATGACGGGTCAAGAAAGAGGACGCATGACTCGCATTTTCCACTTAAGAGAACTAAGTAGAACAAATAGTAGCAATGGGTGTTGTATGGGTTTTATGTAATATACCTGCATCACTCACCTGCGAGAGAGGGCCAGGCTTGTCTTTAGAGAAGATTCAAGGAAATCAGAAAGACGTTTGCGGTCGTTATCTTAAATGACAAAAATCTTTTTTTCGAAATAACTGAATGATCCGTTTGTGGAGACAGCGCCTGAAATGTAATCAGAAACCTTCTTTTTTTAAACATCAGTCCCACACAGCAAAGACCACCAGAGACGCGCCGCGATGTGATACCCGAGAAAGGGGAAAGAGAGGGACAGAACAGGGTGAGTAAGGGTCAACTGGAGCCCACGTCTGACGTGACTCACAAAGAGGAAGGGAGTTGAGTTAAGGACAAAGTCCCCGACGATGGAGTGAAACATAAAACTCTCACAAAGAAGGAAATGTCCTCTTTTCCTACGGTGGAAGGATGTATCTCCACCTCATCCCTCACGATCATCTCTTTTTAGAGCTGGGCAGTCTCTCCTTGAAGAGGAACTTTCAGATGACACAGTGTTTAATTATTTAAAATCATGTGACCAGGGGTAAAATAATAGAATAATACCAAGAAGTATACCAAAAAAGCCACTTGGTAACTGAATATAGTCACGTAGGGACAGCAGGGAGATTGGAAACTATATTGATTAAATGAGGCTTTGGTTTTTTTTTCTCATCAGAAAACATTTTTAAAAAATCAATTCCATTAATAGCCCACAAAATCAGGGCAAAGCGCCCGTTGCCGACTGCTTTGAACCTGGCCAACAGACGGTGGCTCGTTTTGACCATATAAGTGCATGTGACTGTGTGTCTACAGAAACCATTCTAGAAACCGGGGACCGCCGAGTGCCAAAATCGCCACATGACGCCTGACTCATCCTCCCTGCTCTGAGTCTCCCTCCCTCCCTCCCTCGTTGGCCTGGCCTTGCTGAGGTGAGTCTCTGTTTGCTCTCCTCTCTTCGTGGAGACAGGTCAGCTGCTCGAAGCTGGGAGGAACAATCAAGGCATAAACTCACGGTAGAACACAACGTATGAACTATTACGTATTTAATGAATACCCCCCTTCCCTATGTTGTTTGTTTTTATTTTTGCAGCATTTGGGGCAACATCAAAGCTCAAAATAAAAATAAATTAAAAAAAGGCTGTAGCCAAGCTCATTATACAAAACGCGCTTCGGGGGTCTTGGTGTGAAAGATGACTCCAGGAGTTTAGAGGGTAAACAACGCTAACAAGGTGCTGCGTGTCTCAGTGGTCACAGAAGAATGTCCCACAGCACAAACAAACACACCCCGGAGAGCCGGGGTCTGTTTAAACTTTGCATTGGTAGCCACAGCAGCGGCAGCGGCAGCAGCGTTGCCGTGGAGATGGCGAGGTCGGTTGTCCAGACAGAATTATGTCAACAACCGGATGAATCGCCACGAAATGCTTCCCCGATGATGAATCGATTCTTTAGTGATTCTCTGACATTTCCTCAGACCCACCCATGAGGTAAGAATCATTGCTTTTTTTAACTGAAATGTCTCAACTATGTCATGCTGTTGCCATAAGGATTAACTCTAATGACTTTGGTAAACCTCTCTGCCTCCAGCGCGGGCCAGAGTTTCCCTGATCCAGCACCTGGCTGCCAGTACACTTTGGGTCGATGGCACTTTGTTCATCCCATGACATGATATTTCTGGATTGGAGTGAAATGTCCAGACGAGTTGTGTGGATTTACCCACCAAGTGTGTTTGCCTGCACATTCTGCCCCGTTAGGTCTTTTCATTTAGAGCCATTATTGTTCCATCATGCCGTGTTAATTTAGCATTTAGCTAACTAGCGTAGCTCCACACTGACCCTTTGAGCCGAGCGCGATCTTCACGGATGGTTTTAAAACTAAAAACTCTATTACTCATTTTCCCCTGATGATACAAAATGACAACCAAAACAAGCTTTCACTTGATCAGCTCAGTGGTCGTTACATCTCAAGCTCTCGTGATAACCTCTAAGTAGCCCTTAACCTCTAAGTGATAACCCCTAAGTCTGCAGAGCTTAGAGGCGGAACAGAAACACGGATCCCTACAAATGTCCCGCACAGCTATCCAGCGTCATTGGCTGTGGAGAACCAGCTCAGTGTGTAAACCGGCGTATTTCCTGTGGGAACAGAACATCTGCGAGGGGGCATCGTCCGATTGACACGTGCAGCCATTGTGGACAGGAAGTCTCAGCTGGCAAAGGGGAAATGGGCATCTGTACGAGGAGGAAACAGGAAAGACTTGCGATACCACGCCGGGGAGGAAATGCGGTGCTGCGTTGGCAGCTTCATATTTGGCCACTGAAGGCGGAAAGGACAGCTTCTGATCAGACACAAAGAAACAATCATTTTCAATTCCCAACAAATCAGAATAAATCCACTAAAGAGGATTTGTGGCAGTCGTCTGCAGACATTTTGTTCCACACTCAAGGCTACGAGTGGGGAAATCCTCAGACGTGATACAGTAGGTTTATTGTCTCCCAAAAGCTGTGTGCAGTAAAGTTCTTTCTCCCTTGATACTGGTAAGTTGCAGCAGAGCTGCTCAATTGACTTAACCAATCTAAGTCCTTGTGACGCCATCTACTGCAAGTAAATAAGCTTCAGCGCTGACAGTGATTATTATTATTATTATTATTATATTACAGCAGATTATCCTCTCAGATCTAAAAAAAATTGGCAACTAGGCTGGCAAAAGTCACATAAGGTGAATAGTTAAACTAGCTCTTATTATATTGCAAGTTTTAAACACACCATTCAAAGAGATATTTTTAACCGTCGCGTGGTGTAACAGAGAGAACACTTTAGAAACTTCATAAATAAGAGAATCTAGTCGCAATGGTGCCTGGAATACCTGACTTTGATTTTCATCCGGGTGCAAACATGATCCCAGCAGGTCGTGAACCTACACAAACACACCCACGGCTCAAATGTAAATACGTTTATTGAAAACACAAACACTTTCTCACACAGGAAAAAGAAACAAATGGCACATGTTTTTCTTCAACAGAGTGTGAAAAAAGCAAAGTCTGCTCAGCAGTTCTCTTGGATGTGCTGAATAAAACCCCAATGACACATTTTTCTTTCATCAGACCATGTTTGATGGCGCTGTAGATACCACTGTGCAAACATCTCGCTATAAATGGACAGTGAAGACGCACCAGGAGGGACATGAAACTCCTTAATGTCCTGCCATTTGAGTATTGTACAAAACAATCTACAGCTATATTTAAGTGTGAACAAGAGTTTTTTTTTTGCTTTTTGTTTTAAAATGTAAAAAAACAATAATAAATAAATATGAGACGCTACATCACCTTTGCAGAGTAATAAAAGACGCATTAAAATCAATGACGGACCGGGAGGAAGAACCACCGTGAGGGAGCAGCCTCTGCCCTGTGGGTCTCAATCCATCAAGTCGGGGAGGGGGGGGGGGGGGGGCGGTGGGGACCCGGTCCAATTATCTGGGGCAAAAGCATGACAGCACAGGACACACTCATTACTCACAACTAAAGCAATTAGAAAAAGCTCCGCAACAGCTAATAAATGGACTTTAAACTGCGAGCTGAAGCGGTCCGTCGCAAATTTCTAAGGCCTCCTTTTCGACGTGACATTTGATCGGCGCGTCAATGAATCAAAATGAGACAAATGGACGGAGTCCTTGAAACCCGAGGCCCCGATGGGAAGGCTGCTCTCACCTGTCCAAGCGGTTGACCACGTCTCTCACAGTGCTGATGAGGTGCTCGTTATCCTGGGGGCTGCTGACGATGATGCTGTGGAGCTTCTTCATGTACGAGTCGATGCTGTCCAGAGTGGGCGTCTCCCCGCTGGCTGTGGGACAAAGCGGGGGACGAGAACTCGCTCATTAAAACATTCAAACGGGGGGGTCGCAACGGATATCTGAGAGGTCATTATTTCTAATCAGGGGTGACGGTTTGTCATCGAGCATGTGGGCGCATGAAGGGCCCGAGACGCGGCTCATCATCACCGACACGTCGGCTGCGACAAAGGGTCAAAGGGTTTAAACGTGCGTCAGATCACGGCAGCTGAACCACAAAAGGCCCCGAGGGAGGGGTGGGGGGGGGGGGGGGAGCAGAAACACAGAATGCGGAGATGTGAACGTATTGAATAATAAGCTGGAGCAGTTAAGCATCACAAGCTGTAAATCCACATGAACCACGATTACGGTAAGAACCAATCCAATCAGCGTTAACGTGCTGTTACTCGAACAGAAGCCTTTATGTTAAACTGGTTATTAATCTATTTACTTTGTGCTACACTGAGCCGGAGCCTCCCCGGGGCCCCGGGTGCATTCATCTCTCGCTGTCCGGGCTCTTGTGAAGCGGGTCCCGGGCTGTCAGTGTGCTGTTTGCAGAGCGCGTGTCTCTGTGCTGCTCGGCGAGGAAATCCAAACAGGCGTGAAGGACAAAATGCAGCGGAGAAAAGCTGCGGGCGTCAGAGTGCGTGTGTGTGTGTAAAACAAGTGTCAACACAATAGGATCACATTCCTTGGATGTAGATAATGAACAGGTTACTGACACTTACCAAGAGCCCACAGCCTTACAAGGCCGCTCTCTAAAATAACAGCGCTTCAAAGCGCATTAAACTCAGTGTACGGACACACTGCATCATAAGCGTAAAAACGCTGACTCTGAAATAATAGTTCACTATGGTGTTCCTGCTTTGTGTCTAGTGATGGATTACGGCGATATAAAGTCAGTATTGGTCTTTTGGAAATAAAAGCAAAGCAATTCAATTTGATTTTTGTTAAAATGTTGAGCCGAAAGGAATTTTTCCAATTCTCCACAGTCACACAATGCGCGACGTCATGTGATCAACGCGGCGCCGTTGGCTCTCACCGGGCAGAGGCACGGCGGCGAAGCTGCAGGTGAGCGCCTGCCGCAGCGTCTCCAGGTGCTGGTGGAGGAGGCCGTTGCGTCCCCTCTCCTGCATCACGTCGCCCTCCAGCCTCTCCACCGCGCCGCGCATGCTCTCCACGTGCTTCTGCAGCGCCGCGTTGCGCTCCTCGTACTCCATGTTGGTCTTACGCAGCTGCCGCATCTCCGCTTCGCGCGCTGTTGGAGGAATACGAGAGAGAGAGAGAGAGAGAGAGAGAGAGAGAGAAAGCATTAAATAGGAGGTGGAGTCCGGAGGAGATCATCGGTGCAATCATTCATTCTTTATTGGCTCCGGGGAGGCGCGTTATTTTAAAGTTGGGCTATAAATGGACGACGGGGCACCAACGTCCTCCCGAGCGAGCGGAGAGCGAACGTGTTGAAACACTCCGATCAATGGAGGTCAGTATTTCTCAAAGAGGCCGGCAGGCTTTGCCCGAGCTCTTTACCTTTGCTGTGGTTGAGGAACTCCTCCGTGAAGATCGGTATGTCGAACACGGTTCTGTCCTTCCCTTCCACATCCTTCTGTTGGCAGAGAGAGGGGGGTTTGGGGGGGGGGGGGGGGGGTGTAACGTGAGCAGAAGAATCATTCAGCGCACAGACTGACCATAAAAGGACCCGGCCATTTATCTAGAGGCCCGGTAGGTGGGAAATTGATTTCATACCCCGGCCACCGGAGAAATACAGTGATGCGGTTGGAGGAAATGCGGAGGGGTGGGCTCGGGAGGGGGGGGGGATGGGGGGGGAATTTCATCATCGGTGCTGCTAAGAAATCAGTAGCGTTAGCA